>NC_041224.1:108387109-108407979 GCF_002837175.3 Physeter macrocephalus | reverse complement strand
CTCCGCGGCACGTGGGATCCTCCCGGACTGGGGCACGAACCCGTGTCCCCTGCATCGGCAGGTGGACTCTCAACCACTGCGCCACCAGGGAAGCCCCCAAGGCGGGGGGCACTCTTCATCGCAGTGCGCGGGCCTCTCACTGTTGCGGCCTCTCCCGTCGCGGAGCACAGGCTCCAGACGCGCAGGCTCAGTAGTTGTGGTGCGCAGGGTCAGTAGTTGTGGCTCACGGGCTTAGTTGCTCCGCGGCATGTGGGATCTTCCCAGACCAGCGCTTGAACCCGTGTCCCCTGCATTGGCAGGCAGATTCCCAACCACTGCGCCACCAGGGAAGCCCCACAGTCCTTTTAACAAAAATTTTTTTAAAATTATATTTGAACCTATAAATGTGTTTTGACAGGAGGAAACAGTTCTGGGTTTTTTTCGAGTATACCTTTAAGGGAGTAGATGAGTCTGCAACCAGCCTCATTCCACAGACTGTAAGCAGCTGATGGATCCATTGAATCTCAATGGCTTACTGAAGCCTTTTCTTTCTCTTTCTTCTGTATAAGAAATGGCCTTTTTGCAAAGAGAGCCAAAAGTTACATGCTAAAAAGTGAGTGTGATTCTGTCTTACCGAGGGAAGACAGCCTTTAATAAAACAGGATTTTTGTTTTTGTTTTAGTTATTTTCCTTCCTTTTAAGTATAGCTTGTTATTTTGTTCTTTCCTTTCCCAATTATTTAAGAGCTAGTGTTGTGGGAAAGTTCCAATTCAAAATATTTTTAAAAGGCATTCTTCCTGAGGAGGATGGTCTGACATTTACCTTCGCTTTTGCAGAAAAATCCCAGGGCTGTGTAGACACTATGGAAGAACAAATAACTGGTCAGGGAGTCAGCTCCCCAAACCAAACAGCACAGTGGAGTCTCAGGGGCAGATTCCAGGCCAGTGACGGCAGTGGGTCATTTTTCTATAATAAACAGAGTGTTCTGGAAGATTTTTTAAATGTCTAATAGCAGCCTTTAAAAGTACACAACTCACCTTGGAGACTTTGGGGAGTAAGGAGTTCCCATGTCTAGATAATTCGCTTAAAGCAGATGCCTCAGCAGTTATGGGTGTTGGATGAAACCATCACTCAGGAACACTGTCTTCATGGTCCCTGATATCAATTTGGGGGGTATCCTTAATGGATCCCAGAAGAAAAAAAGGATATTAGGTAAAAACTAGGGAAATCTGAATAGAGTGTGGACTTAACCCAATAATGTATCAATATGGGTTCATAGGTTTTGACAAATGTACCCCCTAATGTAAGATGTTAACAACAGGGGAAACTGGATGTGGGGGAATGTCTGTATTATCTTCACAACTTTTCTGTAAATTTACACCTATTCTAAAGTAAAAGGTTTATTAAAAATAATAGATGCTTGTAGAAAATTTGAAAAGTACAGAGAAGTTAAAAAAAATTGGCGTGCAGTTCTAAGACTCAGAGGAACACTATTTTTGCATACTTTCACATATAGTTAAATGTGTATGCTTTTATATGCATATAATTTCATAATTTCCTTTTCTAATATACAGCTTTACATATCATTAAATATGTTATAGCATTATAATTATTGCATAATATTCCATTATAAGAAAACAGGTCAGAATGTATTTAACCAATCCCTGCTTATTGGAAATGGAAGTTATTACCCATGTTTCATTATTATAAACAATGCCATGACTTAGCCATGTAACTAAAACTTGTTCACACTATTATTTCCTCAGGAGCAGTTTCTAGAAACGGTATTATGGACTCAAAGGATATGCACTTTTCAAAAATGTCGATAGTTTTTTGGAACATAAATTTGAATTATATATCAAGGGGAGCTGATTATGCATGAGGGAGCATATGAAAAATTGAATTCCTGGTGTGGGGAGGTGGTGGCTGGAACCAGTTAGCCAGGAAGTCGAGGAAGATCTGATGTAAGGGTTCCATTTATTTATCTATTTATTTATTTTTGAGGCTTTACTGAGAATGACCGTGGGTAGGAAACTGGAAGAGAATGACTAGATAGATAAAGCCCCATTGAGGCATGTGAAAGAGAGCTGAGTAGGTGCTGGTCAGTGCAGGCCGGGGAAGAAGTAGAGCTCGAGAGACAGGTGGGGCAGGCTGCGGTTGGGGATGCTCATCTCCTCCTGCTGGGTCCTAGGAGGATGCAAAGGCACGAGGGTCAGGCGTCTCAAAGTTAGTTACGTTGGGACCAAGTCTGCTAGGTATGGGAAGGCCCCTTGTTACGCTGTATCACCCGGAAGAGTGATGAAGGGTAGGTATTGATGGGCAGAGTCCGCGTTAGGTAGGAACTGTCTTAAATAGGTTAAGATGTGCCAGACAGTGAGGTGAGGACCCTGCCAAGGTATGGAGGGGAGAAAGCTAACATCCTCATTTGGACCTTTCCATCTGCAAGCCACTAGCAGGCAATTTTCAGCAAGCTGGAATGAACCTTTCCGATTAATGGAGATACTCAACTATCTGCACTGTGCACCATCCCTCCAGCCGACCACTAGCCCCTGTAGGCATAGTTCTTCTCTCTTTCCAACTGCAAATCCAGGGTGACGACCAGATTCTCCTGGCTCCTAACACTGCAGTTATCCTGCCCAAACGTGCTGGCCCAGATTATCAGCTTTTGAAAATGCATCCATATCAGTACTGGAGACAGCCCCCCGGTAATTTCCTGGCCTGTCCCGCACCTTCAGGGAGTTTAGGAAACTCCAGGACAGCCCACATGGGTGTCTCCACGTTGTGAGTGGCTGTAAATGGACAGAAGTGCGAGTTGTGTTTCTGTAATCCGAGATGCTCAATGAGAGGGTCATCTCTGCTGTTTTACCTTGACTTGTCATTCTTAATGCCTTGTCCTGTTGCAAGCCTTTTTCTGCTTGCTCTAAAGTTTACATTCCTTTTCATGATGTCTTGAAAGGAGGCTCAAATATTGACTGGCGTTCTTTTCTGAAGTCGGCTTCCTCACAGGGCCTCGCTTTCCTGCCATAACCTTGCAGGGTCTTCCAGTGTAAACTGCGTCTGCTGCCTGCGGCGCTGGCCACCCACCATGGCCTGCAGAAAATGAGGAGGTTCAGGAAGTCAGAGAGTTCAAAGGTCGGTGTGGAGAGTGCTGCCTCTGGATTAGCGACCCACAGACACTGCAGGCAGCCTGAGCCTTTCCCCCCAGGATGCCCACTCTTCTCTTCTGTTCAGATTTGCAGAAAAATCCAGAAGGAGATCAAATCTCTGGACAGCTCTCTGGTGGTGACCTCACCTGCTAAGTTAGGTGTGTGGGGAAGCAAATAGGTGGAAGGGGAAGGAAAAGAGTGTGAGGACAATGGTCTCAAAACAGTGGAGTAGTATCCAAATGGTATCCTTGGTTTGGAGATTCTCAAAGCGGTGAGAAAACACCCTGTTAGTGGATGAATGTGAAAAAGCATATGAAACGTGACTCACCTAACCTTTTGGAAACTGGAACTGCCCACGTTCTCCTCTGCTGAGTCCTGCCCTCTGGCCGTTCCTGCTCTCCGTTCTGTTCTTTGCAGGACTGGGGTGTACAGAAGTAGGCTCATCATAATTGTCGGTTCATGACATGTCCTCATCATTTATCCATTCCTGACCCACTTGTATGCATTTGGTCATTTTAAATAACTGTTTCTTCTATTAATAGGGACTGGGCAACTTCCAGATTTTTGCTCTCATGTTTAACTTTACCTCTCATTTACACACCCAGAGCCCAAATTCCCAGCACCAGATGGCGGGGAGCAGTGAATCACACAGCTGGACTGCAGGTCCCAGCACTAGGGATGTGGTCCTATTGCTTCCTATTGTATGTTTCCCTACTCTAACCTTCTGAGGTTCTGCCATCCTTCCAAGGTTCTCCCATCCTTCCAAGGTTCTCCTTCTCTGTGTACCTTGACCCCAAAGCCTTTGATAGGACAGACCTCAGTCTTACCTGTGGCAGAGGAAAAGGAGGAAAAGCGTAGATGTGAACTAAGCATTATTGTACCCCAAGAGGTTGGGAATAGGCTTTATGTTCTCTGGGAAATGTTCAAAATCTTTGATCCTGTTCCTAGCCACTGCATTGTTTTCTTCAGTGTCAGAGGCGAATTTCTAGTGGTGCCTAGCTCAGGACCTTTCCACTAGTTTCCCTAAGGGATATTCTGAACAATATAGTGAATTAGTAAGTCTGGTTTTTCAAAGTGTTTTGTCAGTACCCTTTAGCACGAGACAACTTGGAATACGATGAGGAGAGAAGACAAATGTCAGTTCTACCTTGTCATTGCTTAGTCATTCGCTCACAAATGCAGCCACAGCCTTCTCAGTGCACATGGCTGTCAAGCCTAGGAGTAGAAACAGTCACCAGTGAATGAGTGAAGAGAGAGTGCACACCAAGAAGATAAAAGGGAACAAGAACCAGATCATGTAAGTGTTGCCCCCATGTCAGGAGTGGGCTGGGAACGGGGCAGCCAGACACCCACAGCGGGGAGTGTGCCACCCTCCAGAGCCCCTCAGAGCTGCCCAGCAATTGTGTGGGAATCAATATCTCTGCTGGGCTTTGTATTATTCACAGAGGCATCTCCTGCCAGGCAGGATCCTGTTTCTGTTTTGTAAAAAAAAAAGTGTGCCAGGAGCTCAGAGAAAGAAAGGCTGTGTGGAGAGGCAAGGAACATTAAAAGGACGGGAAGAAAGTGGATTCTGTCAAGTTGTTTGTACAGTTTGTCTCCTTTCTTCCTCATCTCTTCTTAAAATAATTGGTTTAGGACTATAATAGAATTGCCTTCAAACAAACCCAGAGAGTCGGTTATCTTGGATGGAGGCAAGTGAGTGAAAGTGTGCCAAATGAGATGGTGGAGTGAGAATGAAAGAGATATTGATCCAGACTCGAGAGCCAGCCTGGAATAGGAAAGAGCGCAAGAGGTGTGTGTGTTGGGGCCGGGGGGGCTGTTTTCAATCAATAGTATCTTATACTAAGCATTTATCCCAATAGCAAAATGGATTATAGGAAAAAAGCATTAGGGTACAGAACTCTTTACTCTTGCTCTGTTCTTTTTTTTCTTATAGATTTATTTATTTATTTACTTATTTTTGGCTGCGATGGGTCTTTGTTGCTGCACGCAGGCTTTCTCTAGTTGCAGCAAGCGGGGGCTACTCTTAGTTGCAGTGAGCGGGCTTCTCACTGCGGTGGCGTCTCTTGTTGCCGAGTGCGGGCTTTAGGCACGTGGGCTTCAGTGGTTGCAGCAGGCGGGCTCAGTAGTTGTGGCTCACGGACTCTAGAGCGCAGGCTCAGTAGTTGTGGCTCACGGGCTTAGTTGCTCTGCAGCATGTGGGATCTTCCTGGACCGGGGATGGAACCCGTGTCCCCCTGCATTGGCAGGTGGATTCTTAACCACTGTGCCACCAGGGAAGTCCCAAGAAGGAAGACTTCTATTCACATTATGTATAAAGGCTATAGAGAAGATATCAATAGCCATAATGAACCCAATCTTACATATTATTTTCTATGTAATACTTAATTACTAATTATCTCATAGGGGTGATGAACTGAATAGATAGAAATTTCCTTCCTTTTCTTTAAAAGGAAGCTGTTTTCTAACCTACTTCAGTGGCGTGGCTCCTGCAGTGTAAACTTACTTGGTCATTAGTTTTTCATTGTTTGTTTTCTTTTTTCAGAGTTCACATGCTTTGATTCTGTTATAGATTCTCAGTAGTCTTTTCTCGTGTTTGTCAGTTTCAGCACTGAGGCCTGTGGTGGTCCTGATCAAACATAGTATAATGAGAACTTTAGCTACTGTGTACTTTTTTATAGTCATTCTTTGTGGCTCACAGTTTCATTTCAGTAAGAATGGGAATAGGCAAAATAGCTCCCTTACTAGTGTGTATTGCTCATATAAATCTGTTCAAGCAGATATCAAACTACCTCCTAAGGAGAGAGCAATTTTTGAATTTGAATCAGGCAAGAGGGCAAGGGAGGAGGGAAGGGATGGGAGTATATGGACACAGAAGTGGGAGTAAGATGTCTCAATATGTTACTCTTGTTTGTTTGTTTGTTGTTTGTTTTAACCCCAAGGTTGAGGTGGGTTTTTTTAATACAATTTTTAAAGGTTTCACTCCATTTACATTTGTACAAAATATTGCCTACATTCCCCATGTTGTAGAATATATCCTTGAACCTACCTTATACCCAATAATTTGTACCTCCCATTCCCCACCCCAGTACTGCCCACACCACACTGGTAACCACTAGTTTGTTCCCCATATCTGTGAGTCTGCTTCTTTTTCGCTTTATTCACTAGTTTGTTGTATTTTGTAGATTCCACATATAAGTGATAGCATATGATATTTGCCTTTCTCTGTCTGACTTATTTCACTTAGCTTAACGCCCTCCAAGTCCATCCATGTTGGTGCAAATGGCAAAATTTCATTCTTTTTTATGGTTGAGTAATATGTGGTATATATGTACCACATCTTCTTTATCCATTCCTCTGTCAATGGACACTTAGGTTGCTTCCATGTCTTGGCTATTGTAAATAATCCTGCTGTGAACATTGGGGTGCATGTATCTTTCTGAATTAGTCTTTTTGGTTTTTTTTTTCAGTTTCAGTGTATTTTGAATCATGTGAATATTATTACCCATTTAAAATGCAAATAAGTAAAATAAAATTTTGGAAAGAATAAGGAGTAAAGAGGCACTGCCAGTCGTTATAAATGGCTTTGAGGTCTTTGGTCAAGATCATCATGAAAGGACCATTCACTTGCTTGACAGCCATCTAGCTGACTGTCTTCTGGGTGCCCCAGTGAGGGGCCAGGTTCTAATGTGCTTTTTATAGTTGAACCATGTCATGTTCATAGCACTCAGACTCCTTGGTATCCCCTATAGGCGTAAGCAATCCCAATTGCATATTAGGCCAAATATATATATACCTGCTGAATTGAATTGAACACTTTTAAGGTGGAGTTTTGTGACAGGGGAAGCCAAGCTTAAAAAGTAAAATATTTTGATAACCCCTGGCATGTAAGGAAATTGAAGAAAACCAACCAAGCTCAACATCTTCTGCTCAAAATACTAGTTAGCTGTGTTAAATTATAGTGCCAAAATTCATTCACTTTCCATTTGCATCTGATTCATCGTTGCTCTCATGTTCAGTGTTCTTAAACATTATCTGTTGAAACTGTTAGAATCCAGTAAGTGCCTTCGCAATCCCAGTTAAATGCCCAATTACCAGTTTGGAGCTCTTGACTTACGTTTTAAAATGAGATGAACCTAGCCCTACAGCTGAATTGTTAATGGATGGCAGATCTCAGAGGAAGTAGGATTCTAAGTGTTCTTGCTCGGAAACATTGTTCCCACTGTTTATACAGGAGCACAAGCACACCATTGCTGGTTCTACATCAAACCCTGTGTAGTTTGTCCTGAACTAGTGTGAGTGATAACTGTGGGTGCCCTTTCAAGAAGAGGAAGAAAATTGAGGGCAAGGAGGAGTGAGTCGTTGGAGCCTGGGCAAGGGCACTGGAATCATTTCCTTTTCAAGAAAATAATTGTGCCTTTGTGTTGAGGCCAGGAAACAAGACCAGGAAGCTCAGAGTTCTGCTTTTGAATATAAATATGTATTTAACAAAATTACTTCCTAAACATTGAGTTTGAGCCCCAAGGAGGATCCAGGATTCTTGGCCAGGAAATGGGTTGTTTTGAGATTCATCCCAGGTCAAGGTAATTTATAAGAAATCAGCTGCTCTCTGGTGGTCTTATTTCTGGTTCCCAGTCAGGAGGGTCATCTTTTTAGTTATGGAAGCACAGGGATGGTTGGAGGGCTGAATCAGATCTGTTTTGCTTCTCTTGCCTTGATCCTCATAAGCCTTATCCATCCTTCTGGCTACAGCTCAGATGACACTTCTTTCCTAAAGAAGCCATCCTGCATCTACAGAAACCCACCTCTCACCTCACTCCCCAGCTCCATTCAGAGCATGTTCTTTCCCTCCTCCAGATGCCTAATTACACACCTGCTGGTGGTAAGAAATCTACATCGTGGTATTTATCATACCCTTCCTTATATTTGAGCACTTAGGGACTTGTCATTTCTCTTCTGAAATGCAAACCTCCTGTGGAGTAGGGCTGTCCTTGAAGCACCTTGTCCTTATTCCCCCACCCCCAACTCATCTCCCTCCTCTCTCACTGCTTATCCATCACTTTGCCTTCAGTATGCATGCAGTAAATATTTGTTGAATGTCTGTTATTTGTGCCTTCAGATTTTCCCAGAAAGATAGAGTAGTCATACTCCTTTCTGATCCAAGTGTTGGCAGTTTAAATTCTTCTTAAGCGAAACAGAAAATTTACATAAATGTCTCATATTCATCTATGATTCCTCTAGGGGAATTTAGGAGAGTTAGGAGCATATCATTTTGCCACTCCCCAGAGAAGAGTGTTCTCATCCCATGATTCTCCCTTCCTGCCAAGAGACCTCCCCTCACCACGCCTCATCCCAGTGCTTCATCAGCCCTGCAAAGGGAAACAGCAGGGCTGACAATCTGTTTGATGGAGATTCCTTAAAAAACTAAAAATAGAACTACCATACGACCCAGCAATCCCACTACTGGGCATATACCCTGAGAAAACCATAATTCAAAAAGAGTCATGTACCACAGTGTTCACTGCAGCTCTATTTACAATAGCCAGGACATGGAAGCAACCTAAGTGTCCATCGACAGATGAATGGATAAAGAAGATGTGGCACATATATACAATGGAATATTACTCAGCCATAAAAAGAAACGAAATTGAGTTATTTGTAGTGAGGTCGATGGACCTAGAGACCGTCATACAGAGTGAAGTAAGTCAGAAAGAGAAAAACAAAACGTAAAATAGATAGCTAGTGGGAAGCAGCCACATAGCACAGGGAGATCAGCTCAGTGCTCTGTGACTACCTAGAGGGGTGGGATAGGGAGGGTGGGAGGGAGATGCCAGAGGAAGGAGATACGGGGATATATGTATATGTATAGCTGATTCACTTTGTTATACAGCAGAAACTAACACACCATTTAAAGCAATTATACTCCAATAAAGATGTTAAAAAAAAAAAAAGGTCCCTGCCTAAAAAAATAGAATCTAAGAATGAGTCCAGAACAATGACCGGGTAGAAGGAATTCAAGATATCCTTTATGTGTTCAACATTTTTAAATGAATGGCTTGTTTACATTTTCTGCTTTTATTTATTGATTTAACTAATTATATTAATAGAAAGATCAATCTTACTATTTTTATCTATATAATGGTTTTCTGAGTTTGTTTCTCATTCTATCAGTGAGACGCCCTACACTTGAGAAAACGGGCATCATAATGTGCATTCATGTGACTCGAGTCATAGACTGTTAAAGCTGGCCAGGGCACATGGTGTCCTCCTAGTGTAGCTTCATCCTAGAAATGATGAAATTGAGACCCGCACGGTAAAAGACACGTGTCTAAAATGCCCATAGACAGGTAGGCAGAGAGGACACAAGACCAGAGCTCCCTGACTGCCAGTGCATTGCTCTCTCTTGCTGAAGTTTGCCCTGCTTAGAAGCAGTGCTGGGATTCAGTGAGCTCTAGTCCAGTGCTAAGGGACGCAAGGTTTGTTCCCACAGAGAGCAGCTTCTTCCTTCACAGAGGGCATTGCTTAGTTTCTAGGCCAAATCCTGAGCCTAGAATGCCGTTCTGGTCCATGATGGAGCAGGTGAGGAGCTGTGGGGTGATTCGATACCAGAAACGTTGGCCCCTGCTGGAGAGCCATTTAATGAGCATGACAGATGTCAGAAAGGAGCATTACCTCCCTCTCAGGAGACAGCAGGTTGAGCTGTGGCTCTTTTTTTTTTTTTTTTTTTTTTACACACATATTATTTAATAAGCTTAAATTTCTGTGGTTATAGAACAATTCAGTATAGTAATTTAATTTATGAGAACTGATAAGGAATAGATTGAATGATACAATGGAGTTTATGATGTACAGGAGCAGAATTTCCCATGCTAAAATATGTCTCTCTGGCATATTAATTGTTTTCAGTTGTTTTTTCTTCTTCTTTCTTTTCTGAGAGTCAGCAGACATGGGAAGGGCTCTGAAAACCAAATAGGAGTTGCTATTTTGTAAGAAAAATGTACATTTGTAAAGGAAATCTCCATTTGTAAGGGTGTCTCCCTCTCTGTATCTGGAAGAGAAAGATGACAAAATCTAGAAATTCTTATCAATGGAGAAGGCAAGGACTTAAGTCTGCATCAGTCGCCCTTGTTTACTGTGCTTTTCTTGGTAACCTCCCATAACTGACTCTCTCCACCCTCAACATCCTCTTTTGTCTGTAGCTGAGGATAGTATTGAAGGTGAGGGCTTTGGACAGTTTGGCTATTGACTCAGTTTTCCTGGGTATCTCCCATGAATACATGTTATTAAACTTTTGTTTGATTATCTCCTGTTGATCTGTCCGATGTCAATTTAATTCTTAGACCAGCCAGAAGAACCAATAAGCGTAGAGGAAAATTCCTTTTTTCCCGGTATGATCAGGTCATTCAAGATGGCTGTTCTCTTGCTCTCAGTACATCGCCTTGCTCCATCAGTCCCCGCTTCACCTACACCCTACTCAACCTGACTGACCTTCCCTCTTCATCATGGAGCCTAATCAGTAAATGCTTACATGAGCTGTGGCTCTTTTAAAGGGACTTTTCTGAGGCTCCCAGCAGGAAACATGTTGTGTATTCTCACATAAATTCCTTTTTACTTCTTTGTCTCAGCAAACAACTCTTTTCTCATATCTGAAAAATAGCCATTTAATTAGCTTTACTCTTTCAATTAAGATGATCGTCCACCCATGACAATGCATGAACCATACTAGCTTTCAGCTTGGCTTATATTTGGTGAACAAAGCTTGTTTACATTAGAAGACAGATGGGTTTCTCAGAAGCCTTTCAAGCATGGTGGCCATGCATGGGATGGAGCCTGTGGAATATACCTGTGGGTGGAACTGGGGCCAGGGCTTTCAACAATCCTCTTTTGAACATGCCTGAACAACAGAAAAGGAGGCTAGTAGTGTAATGAATTCCATTATAAGGCAAATCTGACATCAGGGCATAAGCACTGGACATCAGAATCTGAGTGACTGTTCCTCTCCTCTGGCTTTGATATACAGCTGACCACTGGCCAGCGAATCTTCCTTCCTCTAAAGGAGGAGAGAAGGAGTGAGCATTTTACCAAGGACAAAGCTGGTTTCCCCGCTCTCTCTCTCGCTCAAAAATTGCCATTACTGAAGATGAGATGTTCCCACTCAATGCTCAATGTATGCTCATTTTAGTTTGGGATCCTATAAATGCTTCCCCATCTGATTTATAGGGCGGCAGAATTGACAGTGGAGATCTTCGGCACCTGCCCATCATCAAGAATAGGCACCTCGGCTAGCTAAGGGGGCGTGCAGTGGGCTACGGATTGCTAGACACATTGTCTTAGGAACAGAGTGCACACAGGAGTCCAGGCAGACGCGGCTTTATCTGCTGTGTTTGGACACTGTCCGTATGAGTTCTCCCCACACACCCTCATTATTCCCAGCTGTCAGGGAAGAATGAGATGGACTTTCATCTGCAGAATAAACCTCCTTCCAAAGGAGCCCTCAGGAGAAGGGGGAAAGTTAATGGTCGTGGTCCAGCACAAAGGAAGAAAAACAAATGTGGCATGCAGAAGGAAGTGACCTTTCCTATGCTTCCTTCTGTGGTGACGCCATGGTGGCTCCAGTCCAGACGCGGAAGTCACTGTTCTCATCTGTCCATTTCACCAGGATCCCCAGCCAATCATACTGTGGCCGTTTCCGCCCTTACTCTCTTCCCTCTAGAAATGTGGCTTTTGGGCATTCATTCTTGCACTTGAGAGAGTGACTCTCCTGAATGTGTCCTCCTGCCCTCAGGGATTCCACTGCTTCTCTTTCTTAGGGTCTCCCTTTAGAATGTGCCTCCCCTGAACCATGACCTGGCTCTTCTGGCCTGTTGAACCCTCCTTTGGTCCTGAAATATAACTACCATCTCTTGCTTGATTATTTTTTTCATCTAAATGTAACCTGAAAGCCCTTGAGAAGCAAGAACTGTATCCTATTTTGCCTAGAGTGCCAAAAACTAATTAATTAACAAGATCCCACTGCAGTATTATCAGGGAATACATTTTCATTTGAGGGAGGCTCCTGTGTTCTGAATTTAGAATGTTTGCTAATTTGTCACAAGTTTGGCTGGAGCTTCTCTTTGCACTACCTGCAGGGGGAAAATGCTTCCTGAGCAAATGAGTAGAATGGTAAGATGTGTACAAAAAAGGTTTCATCTACTAAATATTTTTTGTTTTAAACTGGCAGTTTAGGACTAATCATTTGCTTGCAAACAGCATATTTCCTTTGTGTTCCTGAATTAGATTCAGTACATCAAAGCCCTAAAATGAGTGTTAGAGAGAAATACCATGGACGTTTTGGGAAGGAACGTCTCGTGTCAAGGAAAAGTCATGTGGCTGAGGGAGGATCAGAGTTGGCCTGTGAAGGATGTACACAATTTAGATTTGCGGGAGGTGCCCTAAACCCTCCCAGGCTGAGAAGTCAGAAAGAGCAGAGGTGTGCAGACAGGTGGGCTAGGATGTGTGCAAGGCCCTGGGAGGAACCTGGCCCTTTGTGGTGCTGAGTCCCTGGTGGAGTCGGTCTTGGAGGTGTGGAGTACAACGTGAGGCTGGAGAGATGGGGGCCAGGGACAGTTAGGAGCCATTGCATTGTATTCCTTAAAGAATTGAACATTTATTTTTCTGAAAATAAGTTCCACAATTCAGACTTGAATTATCAGGGCTTCGGAATGGTTTACCCATCAGGATAGCATCTTCTACATATGACAGCAATGGGAAGGACTCCCACACAGCACCATTTGCAAAGACTTCTTGCTAACTGTGATGGTGGCTAGGCATCAAGAGGGCAGCTTTGCGATTCATCTGGGGTGGACACTGGCTTCTCCCCGTAGAACCCTCAGTGACATCGTGGACCTCCTTAGTGGAGGAAGCACATAGGAAAGAAGCATTAATTCGATTCTTACAACAACATCAGACCCTCAAGTGGCCTTTGTGATGTGTGTTAGTCACTGCCTCAAAGTCTGTGTGGAATTGGCACAGTTTTGCTAGCGCTTATGGCTTTGTGCTGGCTTGTATGATCTGTCTATACAGGGTCACAAGTGACTTGGAACTCCAAAATGCACATGCCCAGTTATCAGTGACCATAGGTATGAAATTAAAGCAGCTGAGAGAGACCAGGAGTCTGTGAATGCGTTGATAGACTACAACTTGTGTTTGGAGACGTGAATCTTTGTGGGAATCTTGGCACAGTTTAGTTTCTCTATTTGTTTGATATTACTCGTTCCATCTTCACAGAAGTGGCAGTACCTGTAGGTAGTAAGATTCGCTGAAGGCTCAGCAAAGGCTGCTTTGGGAATGGCTCTCCTTGGCCTGTGGAGTCAGATGGTGAAAAATTGGTACAAATTTGTATCTAGTCTAGGAAGTCCTGCATTAGGATGTTTGTGGAGATAATCAGGAATTTCATCCCTGTAGCCATTAGGAGAACAAGGAAGAAGCACCAGATCATAGCTAAAGCCCCTCAGACAGATGCAGTGCCTGTGTTACCTCACTTGTCCCATGGAGGCAGGTTATAGAGTCACTGCCTCTGATGAGCAAGATGAGGATTTTGAGTCTATGGTCCTAGGCGATGATATTTGCGTGGACTGGACCTTAGGTTAGAGGAAGACATCAGAGTTGCTGAGTTAGCGATCTTAACATCTGAAAACTGTGATCTGGTCTTACCCCAGTCCCTCTGGGTACCATCCAGTAGGGAACCTTGGCTGGAAAGCAGCAGCACAGTGTGGTGTCCACACGCTGGAGATGAGATCTTTTATCATTTGCTTCTGCAAGGAGTAAATATTCGGCTGGTTGCTGCATTGTGAGAGTTCTGGTGACCTTTGGACCCCTCACATCATCATCTGGCACATTCCTGATGTACAGTTTGACAGAACAAGACCTACAGCACATACCCATCCTCCCCATGGCAATTGTTGAAACCATGGCAAACTACCGGATTATACACCTACACAGAGAGACTTCATGCAGAGCCTATCATTTTGTGCCTTTTTATTTCTAATGCCATCCTCCCACTTTCATCAACCCGCACTCCCTGATAGTCAGAGTATTCATTCAACAGACGGTCAGTATTGACGTTTCCTGCATGCGAGGAAGATATTTCCCTGAACTTTGATCGAGAGTGTGGGGATGGAAAAGGGATAGACCAGAAGCCATGCCCACACAGTATAAAATTCCCTAGTGAGGATAGGAGGTAGTTTCTCTCCCTCAAGGAGCTCCAAATGGGCACGGTACCTGCCATGTGGAAATAGTGGCAAAAAGAACATAGTAGGATGTGAAATATTGGTGTTGCTTGTAGAGAAATGTTTTAAATGTCTATTAAAATTTTTCTAATCTCTTTGAGAGATGATGTGAACCAAAAAATGGGTCTGTAAATACTTGTGGTAGAGAATATGACCATAAGCATGCAGCATCATGGGTTTAAAAAATACTAACATAACCAAATAGAAACCCACATCAATCCAATGCTGAACGTGAACATGTTGCATTGTGTTCGCCATTTTTTAACTGTTCTACTTAGATCTGGTTTCGTGTCGAAAAGGGAACGTGAAGGCCCATGGGTGGTAGTGATTGAAAAAGAAACCCAATATGGGAAGGCTGAAGGAACTGGGAGGGTTTTAACTAGGAGAACACTGGAGACCAATTAAATGATGACTTTAGAGAATGTGAAATGCAAGTGGCTTTAATCATCACCTAAAAGGAGAGTTTCTCATCAGTGAAGCTTTTCAACTATTAGGGTGAGTTGTAAATTATTATTATGGACATAAAAAAGGTAGAAAAATAACCTATATAAAGTAACTGAGAAGGTAACATGCCCAAAGGTAAGACCTAGACTGGGAAAAAAAACCTCTTAAGGGCTTCCCTGGTGGCGCAGTGGTTGAGAATCCACCTGCCGATGCAGGGGACGCGGGTTCGTGACCCAGTCCGGGAAGATCCCACATGCCGCGGAGCGGCTGGGCCTGTGAGCCATGGCCGCTGAGCCTGCGCGTCCGGAGCCTGTGCTCCGCAGCGGGAGAGGCCACAACAGTGAGAGGCCACAAGAGTGAGAGCCCCGCGTACTGCAAAAAAAACAAAACAAAACAAAAAAACCTCTTAAGACATCTTCCAATTCTGTAATTCCATATCACTGTGATTGCACAGGCAGAAGTACAAATCATACATGTAAGTTCGGTTAAGTGAGCTTTAGTTCTATCAAACTAGTGTCATAAACTGAATAAAACTTTAGTTTGTACACTAAAAGAATGAGCCTGCGCGTCCGGAGCCTGTGCTCCGCGACGGGAGAGGCCACAAGAGTGAGAGGCCCGCGTACTGCAAAAAAAACAAAACAAAACAGAAAAACCTCTTAAGACATCTTCCAATTCTGTAATTCCATATCACTGTGATTGCACAGGCAGAAGTACAAATCATACATGTAAGTTCGGTTAAGTGAGCTTTAGTTCTATCAAACTAGTGTCATAAACTGAATAAAACTTTAGTTTGTACACTAAAAGAATGCAAAATATTGCTTTTGAAGGGGTCAATAGAAGTCATAATTCTTAGTATTTTGTTGATGTAAGGAATTCACACATTTGGCCCCTGGTTATAAGTGCTAAATATAGTTTTAAAACAAATTTAAATTAACTTGGAATGCACAATTGGTGACCTCTGTCCCAAATTTCAATCCAAGTAGACTGAGGTTTCGGTGCCAAATTAACTTCATGCAAAGAGTTTGAGAATTCAAAGTTAGGTCCACTTACTGGCATGCATGATCCTTCAGTAAGTTTCTTCTCAGCCGCACATGAACTATGCTTACTCTTGCTATTCATTTTTTAATATAATGCCTTTACTTTCATAGTGAAGATACACAGTGACATCCAGTAAAACCAAGGAACTGCACTCCATAGTGTATACACTGAAGGGTTAGGTGAGCACTCAACTATATCCCTGAGCCCCTGGGCACAGAGTTTAGTGACCACATTCAGCATTTACTCAGAGCAGCTGCTTCTCTCTCTGGCACAGAGTAACAGCCCAGTACAATGACTGCTCTCCAATTCAGATTGGCCTTAATCAGAATAGCCCCTGGTCTAGGCTGTAAGTATGAGGGAGAGGAATGATACCATGGGACAAGGAAGTGGAGGGCTGCGGACATCGTGACTAGCTGAGTTTTGAGAACTGATGTATCCACAGTTGTGCCTCATCTCCCTAAGACCATTTGTCCTCCACTTATGTTCTGATTTATTTGGAGATCATCGGTGGGGAGTTGGATAGAGGAAGCTGGATGTATCTCTACTCGGCACCAGAGGGTCAGGCGTTTTACTCCTTTTGTTCTGAATCTTCATCGAGGCTGTGCTATTGAAAGATCCCCAGGGGTTTTTCTTAGGAAAGACTCATTTAATACAAGTGGCATCATTTATTTCGGAAATGATTCCTAGGCTGTTCCATAAATACTAATGAAGTGCTTAACAATGTGTTCCACCTTGGAATTTGCAGCAGAAGTCACGGAGGTGCTGGATTTCTGTGCGCAAGAAGCAGCTCTTTACCACATGTCAGAATTTGTAATCAGGTGTGCCTGGTTATTCTTTTTTTTTTTTTTTTTTTTTTCCTTCCCTGACATTGCCTTAAATGACTCCAGACAGAAAACGAAAAACAGAGACATGGCCAAAAAAGAGAGGAGGGTGGGTGAGATATTGCTAAGCACAATCGTCAGTACATACAGCAAATACTTGATTATTTCTGATGGGAATGGAGATATTTCATGTGATACATGATTGAATTAGGACTCTGTGTAGGGCACCCTCCCAGGTGCCCTGAAGTATGCAAAGACATCATCTTTTATTCTCAGGGTGTTTATAATGTGGTAGATGAGATAGCACATACAGATAAATAAAAGTACAGATCAGAGAGTGATCTTTATTCTGACATGTGCAAAGTGTGATGTTTAATAAACAGTGGCTTACAGTACATGAGGCATTAGAGTAGGAAGATGACTGGGACTTGGTGATTGACCTTGAGGATTTCCTCTGGGGGCTCAACAGCTATGGAGAGTGGGGCACACTGTCCCCTTTTCTGTGTAGAAGCTCCTAAGTGGTTTCCCTGCTTTCCTGCACACTCCTGCCATAACCATGACCTACAACAGTTAGACAGTTTTTTTTTTTTTAATGTAAATCAGACCCATTACACTCCAGCTTCATGTTTACAAAGCCTTGTCCACCTGGGCCTTCACGATCTGGCACTTGCTGTGTCTGTGACCTCATTCATTCATTCCTTTTCTCACTATTTTGCTACCCCAGTCTTTCTCTTCTTTGAACATGTCCAGCTCTTTGCCACGTTTGAGCTTTGGCATTAACTGTTGTGCCCAAAACCCTTGTTATGTCCAAAGAATGCCTGAAGGATCGTCTCGAGTGTGTCTAGATTGCAGGCAGTGTTGCAATGAAACAAGGAAGATGATGACAGAGGAAAAACCATTGGGTAACATAGTTTGGAGGCATTTTAATTTTCATGGAGCAGTTTCTGGAGAGTGGTAAGTGGGCAGGGAAGTGATGGGAGAAGCAGTGAGGGACTAAGCACACATACCTCTTTTCACTCACTACCACATTTCTCAAAAGAATGGATGGAGCTTGAGGACTGGCCTTATCAACAGAAGATTCTCATAGGAAAAGAAAACATTAAGCACATTCACAGTCAGAGTAGAAGTCTGAAAAAAGGGAGTGATGGAAGCTTCAACCAAGAGTAGGGGTAACTGGAGAAAGATTCCAAAAGAGTTGAGCAGAAAAGGGGACCATTAGCCCACGTGGAGAGCTTTGCAAGTAGGATATACTTTCAAGTCCCACAGGTAGATTTTTATAAAAGCAAGTATCAGAATTGCAGTGAATAAATTCACTTCTGTTATGGACTGAATGTTTGTGCTTCTCCCCTCCAATTTATATGTTGAAATCCTAACTCCCCCAACATGATGGTATTAGGAGGTGGGGGCCTTTGAGAAGTAATGAGGTCATGAGGGTGGAGCCCTCATGAATAAGATTAGCGCCCTTATAAGAAGAGATCCTAGAGCATTCTCTCCCCTACTGCCATGTGAAGACACAACAAGAAGATAGCTATCTGTGAACCAGAACGTGGGGTCTCACCAGACACTGAATATGCTTTTGCCTTGATCTTGAACTTCCCAGCCTCCAGAACTGTGGGAAATACATTTCTGTTTATAAGCCACCCAGTCTATGGTACTTTGTTATAAGTAGCCAGAGCAGACTAAGAAAACTTACAAGTTTGCACATTATTCCTCTGTGGGGAACATTCTGGGTGGTGTGACTCTCTTACTGACATTAACCTTGGAATGAGCTAGTTGTGCGGCAAGTGCTGCGATACATCTGTCAGCGTTGGTGATGACAAATTGGTAGGAAAGAAGTTCATAGCACCACTACAGGGAAATTCTCAAACCCTGCCATTATTATTATCATTATTATCATTGGTTTACTTTTTATTTCGGTATAACTTACATATTGTAAGGTATACATATATTAAGTGTACAGTTCAATGAGCTTTTTATATGTGTGTAAACCCATGTAAGCATCACCTGTACTAACATATAGAACATTTCCAGCACCCTAGAAGGTTCCCTTCTACCTCCATCAAAGGTAATCTCCATTTTGACCACAATCACTATAGATTAGTTTTGTGACTTTTTTAATAGCATTATTGAGATATAATCCATATGGAAAAAACTTCACATATCTGAATGGTACAGTTTAGTAATTTTTTACATGTGTGCACCCACAAAATCATCACTACAATCAAAGTAATGAACCTATCCCTCATCCCCCAAAATTTCCTTATACCCCTTTGTAATCTCTCCGTGGCCCTGAGCGTTCCCATATCCCACTCCATATGTGCAGGCAACCACTGATATGCTTTCTGTCTTTATATGTAAGTTTGCACTTCCTAAAATTTTATGTAAATGGAAACATATAGTATATACTGTTGTGGGGTGTTTTTTCTTTTTGGTCTGCCTTTCACTCAGCATAATTATTTTGAGATGGATCTTTCAGTTTTTTCAGTTTTGGGCTATTACAAATAAAGCTGCTCTGAATATTTGTGCACAAGCTAATACTTGGCATGGTCGGCCTTTTGAATTTTAGTCATTCTAACAGGTGTGTAATGGTACCTCATAGTACCTCATCAGCTATTCATTTCCTTAATAGCTGATGATGTTGAGCATCTTTTGTGCTTTTTTCCCATTCACGTTGTCTTTAATAGAGTGTTTATTCAAATCTTTTGATCATTGTTTTTAAATGGGTTCTTTTTATTTCGCTTTGAGAGTTTTCAAAAGTATACTCCGGATACAAGTCCTTTACCAGACAATGATTTGCAGATATTTTCTGCCACTTTGTGACCTGTCTTTAATTCTCTTGAAGAGCAGTTTTTCATTTTGATCCTAGTTAATTTATTCTTTCTTGAGTTGCGCTTTTAGTGCCATATCTAAGAAGCCTTTCCTAGCCCAAGGTCACAGAGATTTTCTTCTGTTTTCTTTCAAGTTTTATAGTTTTAGACTTTTACATTTAGATCTCTTGATACATTTTTTACTTAATTTTTGTATATGGTACAAAGTATGAGCTGAAGTTCCTTTTCTTTTGCATGTGGATATTCAATTGTTCGAGTATCATTTGTTGAAAAAACGATCCTTTATCCACTGCATTGCCCTTGCACTTTTGTTGAAAAAAATCAGTTTTCCGGTGATGTCCCTGGCGGTCTAGTGGTTAGGACTCCGCGCTTCTACGGCAGGGGGCCTGGGTTCGATTCCTGGCTGGGGAACTAAGATCCTGCAAGCTGCATGGCGCAGCCAAAGAAAAGTAAAATAAAAAAGAAAAGAAAACTAGGAAAAAATATTTTTAAAAAAGAAAATCAGTTTTCCATATGCAGGCAGTCCCCAACTTAGCTTATGATGGTTCAATTTACGGTTTTTTGACTTTACGATGGTGCAAAAGCAATGCGCATTCAGTAGTAACCATAGTTTGAATTTTGAATTTTGATTTTCCCTGGGCTAGCAACATGCGGTATGATCCTCCCTCATGATGCTGGGCAGCGACAGCGAGCCAAGCTCCACTCAGCCATGCAGTAACGAGAGTAAACAAACAACAAACTTAAAACCATTCTGTACCCATACAGTCGTTCTGTTTTTCACTTTCAGTATAGTATTCAATAAATCACATGAGATATTACACACTTTATTATTAAGCACTTTATTATCAAATGGGCTTTATGTTAGATGATTTTGCCCAATTGTAGGTTAATGTTAGTGTCCTGATAACGTTTAAGGTAGGCTAGGCTAAGCTATGTTGTTCAATGTGTTGGGTGTATTAAGTACATTTTCGACTTAAGATATTTTCCATTTACAGTGGGTTTGTTGAGACATAACCCCATTGTAGATCAAAGAAGATCTGTATACTGGACTCTCTATTCTGTTCCATTGATCTATGTGTCTGTCTTGATGCCAGTACTATAATATCTTGATTAGTGTGGTTTTATAACAAGTCATGTAATCAGGTAGTTTGAGTCCTCCAACTTTGCTCCTTTCTTCCCCTCAGAGTTATTTTTGCTCTTTTAGATCACTTGCATTTCCATGTGAATTTCTGTAATCAATTGGTCATAGTCTACCTAAAAAACGTCCCAGAGGGGCTTTCCTGGTGGCGCAGTGGTTGAGAGTCCGCCTGCCGATGCAGGGGACGCGGGTTCGTGCCCCGGTCCGGG
>NC_041224.1:108381578-108385751 GCF_002837175.3 Physeter macrocephalus | reverse complement strand
GTTGTCTTTTCGTCTTGTTTATGGTTTCCTTTGCTGTGCAGAAGCTTTTAAGTTTCATTAGGTCCCATTTGTTTATTTTTGGTTTTATTTCCATTTCTTTAGGAGGTGGGTCAAAAAGGATATTGCTCTATGATTTACATCAGAGTGTTCTGCCTATGTTCTCTTCTAGGAGTTTTATGGTTTCACGTCTTATATTTAGGTCTTTAATCCATTTGGAGTTTATTTTTGCATATAGTGTGAGGAAATGTTCTAAGCTAATTCTTTACATGTAGCTGTCCAGTTTTCCCAACACCACTTATTGAAGAGACTGTCTTTTCTCCCTTGTATATTCTTGTCTCCTGACATCTTAATAAAATTGAGTCTTTTAACCCATGACCATAGTATGTCTCTCCATTTGAATCTGTAGATGAATTTGGGAATTTTGCCATACTTAACAATATTAAGTTTTCTAATCCTTGAATACAAGATATTTTTATGTTAAGTCTTCTTTAATTTCTTTCAGTAATGTCTTGTGATTTTGACTATACAAGACTTGTACTCTTTTGGTTAAATATATTCCTAAGTATTTTATTCTTTTAGCTGTTGCTGTTTTCTTTGTTAGCTTATTAGCTATTGTGTTAGTCAGGATTCTCCAAAGAAACAGAACCGATAGGATGTGTATATATTAATATTATATATAATATTTATAGTGTATGTGTTTATATTTATATATGGAATTCACTCATGCGATTGTGGAGGCTGTGAAGTCCGAAATCTGCAGGGTGGGCTGGCAGGCTGGAGACCCAGGGAAGAACTAATGTTGTAGTTCAACTCTGAAAACCACAATTCCTTCTTGCCCTGGAGAAGTTAGTCTGCTGTTCTATTCTGGCCTTCTGCTGATTGAA
Organism: Physeter macrocephalus; assembly: GCF_002837175.3. Lineage (NCBI taxonomy): Eukaryota > Metazoa > Chordata > Mammalia > Artiodactyla > Physeteridae > Physeter > Physeter macrocephalus. The sequence continues at coordinate 108,384,867 of NC_041224.1, read as the reverse complement.
TGAGGCCAACCCACATTATGCGGTGCAATCAGAGTCTACCAATTTAAATGTTAATCCCAAGACACCCTCACAGAAACATCAAAAATAATGTTTGACCAAATACTGGGGTGCCATGACCTAACCATAGCCAAACTGACACATAAAACTAACCATCTCTGATTAGTTTGACTCTCTGTTTTATTTCAGTGATTGCTTTAGAGTTTATGGCATACATCTTTAACTTAACATGCTTTACCTTCGAGTTATAGTATACTAGTTCATGTATAGTATAAGAACCTCCCAGTATTTCACATCCCCTTTCTTCCATCCTGAGTTTTATGCTATTGTTGTCACACATTTTACTTTTCCATATGTTATAAAATCATACACCATTGTCATTTTTTTGTTTTTTTTTTTTTGCGGTACGCGGGCCTCTTCTACTTTATAGTAGTAGTTTGCATCTCTTAATCCCATACCCCATTTTGCCCCTCCTCCCTTCCTCTTCCCCACTAGGATCCACTAGGTTGTTTTCTATATCTGTGAGTCTGCTTGTTTTGTTATATATATTCATTTGTTTTATTTTTTAGATTTCACATATAAGTCATAACATACAGTATTTGTCTTTCTCTGCGTGACTTATTTCACTAAGGATAATACTCTTTAGGTCCATCCACGTTGTTGCAAATGGCAGAATTTCATTCTTCTTTTGGAATGGCTGAGTAATAGTCTGTCATATATATATATATATATATATATATATATATATATGACAGAATATTAAAGAAGAATATATCTTTTTTATCCATTCATCTGTTGATGGACACTTGGGTTGCTTGCATATCTTGGCAATTGTAAATAATGCTTCTATGAACATTGAGGTGCATGTATATTTTCAAATTAGCATTTTCATTTTTTTCAGATATTCCAGGAGTGAAATTGCTAGATCATATGCTAACTCTATTTTTAGTTTTTTGAGGAACCTCCATACTGTTCTCCATAGTGGCTGCACCAGTTTACATTCCCACCAACAGTGCAAGAGGGTTCCCTTTTCCCCACACCCTCTCCAGCATTTGTTATTTGTAGACTTTATGATGATGGCCATTCTGACAGGTGTGAGGTGATATCCCACTGTGGTGTTGATTTGCATTTCTCTAATAATTAGCGATACTGAGCATCCTTTCATGTGCCTATTGGCCATCTATATGTCTGCTTTAGAAAAGATGTCTATTCAGGTCTTCTGCCCATTTCTTAATCCAGTTGTTTGTTTCTCTGATAGTGCATTGTATGACCTCTTTATATATTTTGGATATTAACCCCTTATCAGTCAAATATTTTCTCCCATTCAGTAGGGTGTCTTTTTGTTTTGTCGACGATTTCCTTTGCTGTGCAAAAGCTTTTAAGTTTAATTAGGTCCCGCTTGTTTATGATTATATTGGGAAGAATTGACATCCTGGTTTTTTTTTGGCTTTTTTTAAAATTGAAGTATAGTTGATTTACAATATTGTATTACTGTAGTTTCATGTGTGTACAACATAGTAATGCAGTATTTTATAGATTACACTCCATTTAAAGTTATTACAAAATAATGGCTATGTTTCCCTTTGCTATACAATATATCCTTGTTGCTTTTCTACTTTATAGTAGTAGTTTGCATCTCTTAATCCCATACCCCATTTTGCCCCTCCTCCCTTCCTCTTCCCCACTAGGATCCACTAGGTTGTTTTCTATATCTGTGAGTCTGCTTGTTTTGTTATATATATTCATTTGTTTTATTTTTTAGATTTCACATATAAGTCATAACATACAGTATTTGTCTTTCTCTGCGTGACTTATTTCACTAAGGATAATACTCTTTAGGTCCATCCACGTTGTTGCAAATGGCAGAATTTCATTCTTCTTTTGGAATGGCTGAGTAATAGTCTGTCATATATATATATATATATATATATATATATATATATATGACAGAATATTAAAGAAGAATATATCTTTTTTATCCATTCATCTGTTGATGGACACTTGGGTTGCTTGCATATCTTGGCAATTGTAAATAATGCTTCTATGAACATTGAGGTGCATGTATATTTTCAAATTAGCATTTTCATTTTTTTCAGATATTCCAGGAGTGAAATTGCTAGATCATATGCTAACTCTATTTTTAGTTTTTTGAGGAACCTCCATACTGTTCTCCATAGTGGCTGCACCAGTTTACATTCCCACCAACAGTGCAAGAGGGTTCCCTTTTCCCCACACCCTCTCCAGCATTTGTTATTTGTAGACTTTATGATGATGGCCATTCTGACAGGTGTGAGGTGATATCCCACTGTGGTGTTGATTTGCATTTCTCTAATAATTAGCGATACTGAGCATCCTTTGCCGCTGCGCGGCATGTGGGATCCTCCCGGACCGGGGCACGAACCCGCGGCCCCCGCATCAGCAGGCGGACTTGCAACCACTGCGCCACCAGGGAAGCTCCACCATTGTCATTTGTAAGCAAGACTAGAGCATTGTTCAGTCTAGGGCTAATTATTCCTCACTCGTAGGGCAAGACCCTTCTGTGTATCCTCAGTGCCCCCTGAATCTCGAGGTTTTCCAGTCTGGCTGGGGGGCATAGGCAGTACGCCCGGCCCTTTTGGAGCACGGAGTACTGTTTCCTCTATTCATTTTGAGTGGTTCTTTCTCTGGCCTCAGGTAATTTCCTCACACACCTGTGGTGAGAAGTACTTAAGGCTGAATCTCTGCAGGTCTCCAGAGTTCTCTGTGTGTGTAGTTCTCTTTCTTCATTACTCTGTCCTGAGAATTTTAATGACCTTGATCTCCCTGCACTCTCAGCTCTGTCTCCTCAGTGTAGGCAGTCTGACCATCTCTGCCTGGGTTCCTCCTCCTTGCACTACAGCCTGGAAAACTCTCAAACCCGGAAACGAGGGCAGTTGTAGGGCTGGCCTCATTCATTTCCTGTGTCTCAGGGATCACTATCATTCCCTGTTTCATATACTTTGTCCATTTGGGTTGCTTCAGGCAGAAGGGTGGATGTAGCCCTCACTTATGTTGTGTAGACACAGGGTTAGAATTGCGGGGTCTTATGAGTATATGCGTGTTTAGCTTTAGTAGGTATCACCTAGAGTTTACCAAAATAAATCCAGCTAATTTTTTTTTTGTTTTTTTTGTTTTGTTTTGTTTTGTTTTTTGCGGTACGCAGGCCTCTCACTGTTGTGGCCTCTCCCTTTGCGGAGCACAGGCTCCGGACGCGCAGGCTCAGCGGCCATGGCTCACGGGCCCAGCCGCTCCGCGGCATGTGGGATCCTCCCGG
>NC_041224.1:108352615-108380932 GCF_002837175.3 Physeter macrocephalus | reverse complement strand
GCAGGCGGACTCTCAACCACTGCGCCACCAGGGAAGCCCCTCCAGCTAATTTTAATTGCAGATAATTTTCACTAATATAATTGACATTCGTTTTACCTAGAACATGTTGCTAGATCTTAGTCCCCCACTTAACATAGTAAAGAGTGAAGGTGACAAGTTCTCAGTGACACCGTTCACTTTCTTTAGAACTTCAGTGACGTATACCCTCACATTAAATATATTATTGTAAGTATTGAGTAAGTGGTGGTGGCGAGGAGGAGGGAAAGCAGAGAGAGCAGATAAATCTGTCTTTGCTTGACCGATAGTTGTCATTATATTTGACACCATATGTTTGCTAAGTCATAGCAGCTTTGATTTTTCCAGAAACCTAGTGATATTATATGTTGCTATTCTAGGTACCTGGTCCATTAGCAAATTCTCTGTTCTTCTGTCTTTCCAATCTCATTGGGGGGAAGAGGGGGTACTCTTCTCACATAGAAGGTGACCCATATCCACGTAACATCCTCCCATGGTTCTTTTAGACTAAATATTCGTATTAAAAGATTCTGCTCAGCGGTGGGGTCATGTCAGGGAGTTGAGAACCAGGCCCTTCCCTCACACAGTGAGGAGTAAGGGCCTCTCTTCACAGCTGCCGAGAGATGAGGAAGTAGAGGCTGCAAAAATGATTCCATCTTTTCTCACTGTAAGGGGCGTTTGAGCGCTAAGAATGCTTTTTAGCAGCTCCCACTGGTAAAATAGGTATCGAATTTCTACCAAGTATGGCATTTCCCTGAAGAGAATTGCTGCTTGGCCTGTACTTTTCGGTATATAATGGACAATGTGAAAGGAAAGTGTCACGTTCAAGGAGTCGCTTTTTTTCCAAGTTTTATTCTCAGCCTTTGAGCTGCTTGTAGAGTAATGTAATTCATTCTTCAGTCAGGTAGCTGCTGCTTTGATGCCTTTGTCTTTAGATGCTCTGTTTGTAAATCTCTCCTAAGAATAGATAAAAAATGATGTTTGTATCTGTTTCCAAAATTGAGGAAGTAAGAACAGAATGAGGCTTTATGACTGCAGTTAACCCCTTCTGGTTTCTTCATTGTATATTACAGGATTTGGTATTGGATTTAATCTCTTTCAGAAATCATCACTGTTCTCACAAATCATGGCGTTCACTTCCCTGGCTTGGGCCTGTTTGTGTATTTGTTTGTTTCACAGTTACACTATATAAACCAGACATGTTATACCCTTTCCATATAAAATATGAAGTTGCAATAACTAACATTAACCAGGTTTTTTAAGTCATTGTATGTTTACCCTTTACCCAGAATGCATGCAAATTGATTTATTCCGCAGGTATATAGGGAAAAGTTTAAGGAAGTTAAAAACTCAAGCACGGCGGGAAACCTTGGGTTGCTGAATCTCATGAAATCATGTTTTCAGGGAGGCTGAGACAAACAGAATTGTAAGAGAGATGCTGCTAGAATAAGGCTTGCAGGAAAAAAAGATTGTTTTAAAAGGCTTTAACCCACAACTTTTTCTCCTTCTAGTCTCCTAATAGTTCTATAATTTCCTGGTTTTTACCATGTTCTCTGCTCTCCTTAGTTCCCAGGATACCCCTCTTTTCTAGTAAGAAAATAGATCAAGCCTTACAACCATGGCTTGATCCTGAAACAGACCAGTTGAGCCTGATATAAGCTGTTGGCTTATTCATGGTTTCTGGTGTTCTTCCTCCTTTTGTCTTCTTCCTTTGTTGATTCGCTCATTCATTTATGTGTGTGTACCTGCACTGGCACCGGGTATCAGCTTCTAATAGAGAGGGCATCGTGGTACTGGTCTGGAGAGGGGAGCACCCATCTTGAGATGGGAACTCAAGCCTTCTGGGGATTAAGCTTCCTGATTTCAAGGTAAAGATTTAACAGTCCAAAACTACCTGTGATGTACCTGAGCCTGTCATGGACTTGAAAAGTAGAATACCCTTTCAAAATAAAAATCTACATATTTTTATAGTTAAAGTAAAATTATTGACAGGGGTAAGAAGATTAAAATTGGAAGGGACTAGATTTGGGGTTTTTGTTGGGTTTTTTTTGGCAGTGCCACAAGGCTTGAGGAATCTTAGTTCCCAGACCAGGGATTGAACCTGGGCCCCAGCAGTGAAAGCACAAGAGCCCTAACCACTGGACCACCAGGGAATTCCCAAGACTAGATTTTTAACTTGGAGCTCATGTTGGCATGAGATATTGAAGTTGTACATTCCAGAAGTAATGCTGTCTCCTTTTGGTAATTTGGAAACATTAAAACCAGCTAGTACTTCCTGCAGAGTTAGTTTAGGGGGCTTGCTTGCTCTACAGATGTGTAGCTGTCAGCTACTTTGGGTATGATGCTGTACTTTCATATTAAAAGACTCCTTTCTGAAGAATGCTTGATGAAAGATGTTTCGTATTCTTCTCCTTCTTCTGAAGGACTCATCCAAACTTATTCACAAAAAAGAGGTTTCCCATACAAAGTTTTTTTGGTATCCCTTTAGAAAAATTTCCTAGACTTTGAATCTCATCCTCCTCCCCCTCCAATTTGGAGATGAGAATGTGATGTAGGTACAGCCCTAGGAACTAGTGATACCAAATAAGGAATCGTTTGTGTGGAAAACTCCTTTCTTGGTGATTATCCCTCCTGTAGACCATAGAAGTCTGTCTTTAAGAAACAAACCTCAAAGCCCTGTGCACGGACTATCCCCTTCCCTCCCCTTTAGACTTAGTGGAGCAGGGACTGTAGAAGGGCATCCTATATTCTTCCTCAATGGCTTGGTGGTCATGACTGAAATGCCACTGTTTTTGTTGTTGCAGCTGTTGTTTATTTGGATTAAATTTTTCTTCCTAAAAACATGCAGATTCAAGAATACCCTTTCAAACCCATTTGGGTCCTGTGAGGAATCTGACCAGAGAGCCCCCAGGACCTAAGATGGAAGGAGAGGAATAGGGCCCCACAGACAAGCTTGGCCATTTCATGAATTGGTCTAGTTTGGGAGCCTGTGGAATCTAAACAACTGTGTCCCCTAAATTATGACACATTTTGAGAAATCATGTGAGAAGCAAATGATCAACCCTGTGGGGAGAGCGCCAGGCTCCATTCCCCACTCACCGCAGCAGTGATGACGGGTCCCTGTTCTGAAAGTATGTGAGGTTAACAGTCTAGATATTTTTGCTTCTAAGCTTTGTAAACATTCAGCCATCTCACTGCATAAAATTGCTGATGCAGCCTCAGACCTGAAATTTATTTCTCCATAGATACTGTGAAATCCACCTGGAATTATCATACATTAGGGTTTGGGCAGAAGAGCATTAAGAAAAACAGTTCCAAGTAATCATTTCTCACCTTGTCCTCTTAGCCCGTCTCTGTACCACATCAGCACCCAGAAGGCATGCTCAATCTTGCTTTTACTTCCTGAATCACATCTCAGAGGATTTTTTTTTTTCCTTTATGTCTGTCACCTCCGACACAGCCAGAGAGCAGCCCTGATGAGATTCTATGTGGACATCACTTTTTTTCCTTGCTCCAAATTGTTTATTTCTCATCAACAGTCTTATTGAAATCAAAACGTCTGGCCGTTAGACTCCAGCAGAGCAGAGGGCTAAGTCACACCACAGAATGCTGACTTTCACTCAACTACGAGATCAGGAGAGGGCTAAGCATGATGACAGACATTTTTAGGTATCTTAGGTACATAGGTATGGTAAATTCTACGTTTTAGCTGACTAGCCTTGACATCAAATTATACTGTAGATATTACAATTTGTTCTTCACCTTTTTTTTTTATAAGAAGTGACCACATAAAGTTATGATTCAATTTGAGTTTAATGTGTAAAGAAACGTTTGTGTTAGTGAAAATATAATACCTATGAAAAATGAGATGGTAGAGGTTGTGGGTCATCATTTTCTTTAAATGCTGATTATTTGTTTTCTTTAAAATAATGTCTTAGGACTGAGACTAGATGTTTTGTATTTGGGCAAAATTGATTTTCCTGTTTGGGACGATTGAGAAATGATCCTCTGAATAATGAGATTGTAGAGGAAAGAGTGACTTTAAAGGAAAAAAAAGCAGTCTCACAAACTTTGGACCTTGAAATGGAGGATCAGCCTCTTAATCCCTGGCAGAGTACGTGTTTTTCTGCCATTTTGCATCACATGCAAGTAACTTGCATTTCTGTCTTTCCTTTCTGATAACAGCCTTTGTCCCCTCTTCCACCAATTCCTAACTTGATACAAGACCAGGTTTGATCGACTGGATGGTACTGTACTATTGGCTGGCTTCTCTGGTTTTGATTAAATAGAATTTTCTCACTGGGCAAAAGCAAGGCTGGTGATCTCCACTCTTTGACTATGGCTAAGTGTCTTATTTCTGTACAGTGTTTCATGGCTGGACCATTGTTTAAAAGAACTCTTTACGCCATTAGTTCATGAGAAAGAGATGTTACACCACTTGAGTAATGACGGTAATGATATTCTAGACATAAGAGTTCCTAACACTGCTTCTTAACTACAGCTGAGATGTAGATAAGTCTACATGAAGGCTGAAGAGAAGGCATGCAGCCATGAAAACCACATTCTTTTTGTCAGCAGTGGTAGCAGAAGGGCCTGGATTCGGTTTGCCCCATGCTTCTGTCTTCCTCTGATGCCACCATAGAAAGCAGTGGGTTCCAGGAGTGAGTGAAAAGAAGCATTAGGCTTGGAGAACCCCAAAACTTGACTTACCAAATTCCAATGCACATGACTCAGTGGTCTTAGAGAAGCCACTTCCAGTTAAGCCTTTGATTACATCAAGGAGAACATCTATGTTGTGATAGTCTTTAACACCCAATAAAATGTAGCATTTGACATTGCAGCAAAAAGCTGTAGTGGAAAGAGCAGTAGACTCTAAGTTCATTGTTTAGGTCACAGTTTTTTTATTCATTTACAATATTGCTTTGGCAAGTCAACCCTTTCTGTGCCCCAGTTTCATTGTCCATAAATATAACAGGGGATAATAGCAATAACCCTGCCTCTATAACAGAGATGTTGTCAAGTTCAAGTGAAAAAACCAGAAGCTGTATGTATTTAAAAGATTTTTTAAATGTTAAATGTTTATGTCAATTTGTAGGATTCTGCATCACAACCTGATAGGAGATAGCTTAGAAGATCTTTGTGGGGATTTATCCACATCTTCCGTGTTTTAGAACTAGATGGACATGATAACAATCTGGTTTTCATTCTTCACAAATATGTCAGAGAAACAAACGTTGAATATTTTACCCAGGCTTGAAATGAACCTGTTATGAAACGAACAGAGTTCAGTGAGAGAAATAACATGGTGGGGAACCTACTTGGGTACGGTAATCATAGAAGGTTTTTCAGTGGAGTTGACATGTAAGCTGAAATCTGAATAGTGAGTGAGAGACAGCAATAAAACACACACACACACACACACACACACACACACACACGGAAAGGGCGTTTCTATGAAGGGAAAAGTGTTCGCAAAGGGTACAAAGAGGTTGCTGTTTCCCAGGAGCAAAAGATGACTGGAGCCTGGTGGACAAAAGGGATAGTGGAATGAGAGAATGAAGAGGTACTCAAGGGCCAGATCATCTAGGGCTTTGCGGGTCATGGTAAGGGACTTCGGTTTTATTCTAAATGCTTTGGGATGCCATTGAGGATTTTTTTTTCCTCTTATTTTTATTGAAGTATAGTTGACATACAATATTATATTAGTTTCAGGTGTACAGTATAGTAATTCAGCATTTATATACATTACAAATTGATCACCACCATAAGTCTAATAACCATGTGTCACCATGCAAATGTATTGCAATATTATTGACTATGTTCCCTATGCTATACATTACATCCCCATGACTTATTTATTTTATAACTGGACTTTTTTTCCTCTCAATCCCCTTCACCTATTTCACCCAACCCCTCTCTTTGCCTCCCCTCTGGCAACCACCACATCAGGAAGCATGTTACTTCCAGCTTTGTTCTTTCTCAAGATTTCTTTGGCAAGGAGGTGTTTGATTTTGTTTGGTTGGTTTTTTTTTGGTACGCGGGCCTCTCACTGTTGTGGCCTCTCCCGTTGCGGAGCACAGGCTCCGGACGCGCAGGCTCAGCGGCCACGGCTCACGGGCCTAGCCGCTCCGCGGCACGTGGGATCTTCCCGGACCGGGGCACGAAGCCGCGTCCCCTGCAACAGTAGGCAGACTCTCAACCACTGCGCCACCAGGGAAGCCCAGCAAGGAGTTTTTAAAAGATGGTTCAGTCTTATGTATTTCAGTTTGAATAGCCAAGCTGTAAAACTCCCAGGTGATTTCGATGTGCGGGTCTGAGTGGAAAACCAGGGGATCAGGCTGATTCTGGGTGTCTGCAGTATTACCTGGGAATATCATATCCCCTTTAAATGCCTATATATCTACCTTTTCCTCATGAATGATCAAGGCATGACAGAAATGCCCTGATTATCTCGCCTTTAAAGTTATTCAAAATAATGAATATGGACTCTATCATATGGGGGTAGTTGGACATACAGCACTATGATATTACTGATTCAGATCGTTTGGTTGCATTTTCCAGAGTGCGCTATCAATTAGCTTTCCTTGGGAAGGAGAAGGTAAACTGCTGTTTTTCACTAGACATCTGGAATTTGACTTTTTTTTTTCTTAAAGAGCTTTTATTCATGATCATATCTGAAGCTCAATGAGCTGGACAGTGTTTTAACAGAAGACATGGTAGAGTACAGCCAAGGACAGCAAAGAAGTATTTAAGCACAGCTATGGACCCTAAAAACACCGAAAGAAGAAGGGGTTAAAACATGGCTCCTTCTAGCACAGAACTCAAAGTCTGGCAATGGTGTGATTGTGCAAGTGTTCTGACCTCAGAAGGGGAAAGTCTTTATTTAACTCTATGTAATGTGTATATAATAATATCATTTTAAGGCACCTGCTTCAAAATAGAAACTGGGATGTTGCAGATAATAACAATAAACAAAAATTAAAACCAGACCGGGCTCAGTGCCTAGGAAAACTATCAGATTCCAAGAACTGGGCAAGGAATAACGTAATAGAGGGAAAAAAGTCAGGAATGGATGAAGTTGTAACTGCCTCCGTTAAAAATGACCACTCTGCAGTGCGATTGCTGTTGAACAATTCCATGGGGCACTTGTTGGGTGGGTGGAGTTCCTGCCCTTCTCGTTTCAGTGACAAACTTCCAATGGAACTTGCCTTCCTAAAAGTGTCAGTCTCAAACATGTCAATAATTACAGCAATCTTGCATTATGTTTGAACTTTTATAATGCTATAAACTAGTTGGAAATAAATGGACCAGAAATAAAAATATGAGTTAACTGAAGTCAGAAGGAAAGCCTTCATGTTTCCCAGGATGCCTAAATGTCGTGTGATTTACATAAACAAAGGAGGAAATCCTCTTTGTGTGTTTAGGGGTGTGTGTCTAATACAGGAACCCATGTTTTCCTGTTATTGAAAAGCATTCTTTAATCGTTTAAGCACATTTTAGGACCCACATATATTCCAGGTGTGTTGTTTCCCTTGACATTAAAACAGCAGAGCGGGGCATGACTATCAGAGAAACCTATTAGAGCTTCCCTTTGTGTCATATAGACACATAAAATAAATGAATTAAGTGGATAGACAGCCCTGGGCAGACTGGTAATATTGTGTGAATTTAGTGAAGGGAGTGGTTGTTCCTAATGGGACTTAAGCAGACTCACACATGGAGCTGTAGGCTAGACAGGCCATTTGTGAATGGAAGACTATAACATTTCCTTGATCGTGGGTGTTAAGGGGATGATAACTTTTTAACCATGAAAGTAAATGTAATTGGTGTGAAATGTTCATAAGCTTCTAGCCAAATATAACTGAATAATGGGCAGTAAACCTAAGCATTATTTGAAATTTTTTTTAAATGTTTGCTAAATTCTGGTTAGGAACAAAGGGAGAAGATTGTACTGAGATCCTAAAAACAGCCCAGTCCTGTACCATAGGGTTCTTACCACCCCTAAAGGCAGGGTGCCCACATTTCTTTCCCCTCTTGGTCACTGGTTTCACGACCCCAGACACTGAAGCTGTGATAAAACTCTGGTATGTGTGAAGGAGAGCCTTCTTACCACCAATCATGACTGGAATAGGTGTCTTCTGTCCTTCATCCCGCAAGGATTCTTTTTGCCATCTGTTGAGCATTTGCATGGTTATTTGCAAGTGTGGGATCTGTGGGCTTATTTGAAACTAAGAAAGAATGTAGCACTGATGCACAGTCTTACTAGGATTGCATTCATTACAAGGAATGCTTTCCACTTTTCCTGGTTCCTTTAAGAGGATCGTTTCTATTTAAACTTACAATTCTTACAGCCAGAGCTCAGGAGGAGCTTTTAGGAAAACCCTTTTAAAATACTTAATTACCTCCCCTCCCTTGAGGCTCTAATCATGAAGTAAGCAGAGAAATATTCAGAGTGACTCTCTCCTGGTGGCTGGTACCTGACCTCCGTCCGAGAGGTGACAAGGTCCATCCTCAGCATGGAAGGGAGAACTGACTAAGGCCAGGAGGAGGAACTGTCCTGGCCCTACAGTTGTGGTGACCTCACGAATTCATATGTGGAGAGGGGCAGGGGTTATAATCAGATGCAAACTAGATACAAACTGACTATATTTTAAAGCAAATAGTTGGGTTGTTTTTTTTTTTTTTTTTTTTTTTTTTTGAGTGAAGTATTACTTCTTATCTTCTCACTAAAGCCTGGAATATTTACACTGGACTATAACATTCGAAATATGCATTGCAGCTCCCTAGGGGAACCGGTAACCTGCACTTCCTTTAAAATGCAGCCTTTCCCAACTACCCCTACCTGATGCCTGTCAGCCTCATATGCTGCTTTCCCTGCTAGACATCATTGTGCATTTGTAGCCTCCATTAGAGGAGCCTGGTGTTGATTATTCCTGTCATGTTCAATGTGAGTGGATGACGGCATAAATGAAGCTGCCCTTACAATTAAAATTATATTGTAACTGCTTGAGGGTGCACATTATAATTTCTATTTCTTTTGAGATCACCTCTTACTAAAGGCACACATATTCATTCATTTTCATTTTCTCTCTTTCTCTGCTTCTCTTTCTTTCCCTCTGTACTTATCTCTGCCTCTCCCTCCCTCCGCCCTCTTCTTCCCCTCTGTACTCATACACATACACATGTATATACACACATATGTATATTTATCTCTCTATATACACACACACAAAGATATATCAGTTTCTCTCTCTCTCTTATTGCACATATGTATGTAGGTATAAGATAGACACACCACTGAATGAGGACCCAAACCACCCTGCACACCCACTAACCTGATGGGTCTTTTCTTGGCAGTGACAAACAAGAAACCCACACAGGCATCCATTACGAAGGTCAAACAGTTTGAAGGCTCCACGTCATTCGTGCGGAGATCACAGTGGATGCTTGAGCAGCTTCGCCAGGTTAATGGCATCGATCCTAATCGGGTGAGTGAACTGTCCAGTGCTGAGCGAAGGTGTTCTTTTCACACAATGACTCTCTCATTGACCTTGGCAGGGTGATGGTTGTCTGAGTCATTTTTAACAAGACTGTTTCTCTATTTCAGTTATGTGGCCAAGACTTTTTGATTCCTGTGCCCTTCTTACGGGAAATTATAAATCTTTTCATCATGTTTGATGGAGGCACTTAAGGGGATGAATATTGAAGAAGTGCTACTCCAGTAATATGTTTATCAGCCAAGTGCAAAGAGCAGAGTTCAGATAATCACATCTGTGATTATCAATATGAAAAACCATGTTCATCGAAGCTCCATTTATCTCCTAATGCCACCAGTGATGAGGTTTATTTACCAAAAATCAAATAAATGAACTGCACCTTAAAAATGATGTATTAGGATTCCATTGGATTTAATAAGAAACATTTCATGGTAGAGTTATGTATTCCAAGTAAATTCCCTTTACTCACACACTCACCATAAAATACATCAATAATGAGGAAAAAGAAAATGTAAAATGTAACTATATACTAAAATAGCAAGGGGTAATCTTTCCCTACCAAAGGTTAGGGACAGGATTAATACCGTTCAGCGCCAAGAACCTAAAGGAATCCTTTTTCGAGTAATTGGGAAGGCAATGCGTAGTCTGAATTCTGACACAAGTTGATATACAGTTAAGCTAAAGGGACTTCTGTGCTCTTAACTTCCTGGGGACATCTAAAAATACCATGAGATTTGAGGTCTGCTTGATAAAGAGAGAAAGATACTCTCTGTGCACCTAGGTGCTAATAAAGATGAGTCTTGTGATTAGGACAAAAGTCTCTGAAAGGTGTTTTAGCCTTTATGAGTCTCTTAACGTGGTAAACTAGAAGCAGCAGTTTTTATAGCTTGAGATCAGTCGTTATTTCACTGTCTTTTCCAGGATTCTGCAGAGTTTGATTTGTTGTTTGAAAATGCTTTTGACCAGTGGGTAGCCAGCACGGCCTCAGAAAAATGCACCTTCTTCCAGATCCTCCACCACACCTGCCAGCGCTACCTCACAGACAGGAAGCCAGAGTTTATTAACTGCCAGTCCAAAATCATGGGAGGTGAGTGGGCGTTTGTATGACATCACTCATTCTGTTTCCTTAGACTCACTTTTACATAAAGAGTTAGGTGTTCAGCAGCGTAATTAAAGACCAGAAAAAAAGAATCAAGAAGCTCAGAGCTGCACCGCATGAGGACCATTCCGGGAGTTCATTGTATGCTAATCTAGACACAAGTGGTATATTTTCACTCTTATCCAAAAGCTGATCTTTTAAAAGGAATTCACTCCTTAGCTAAGATTATTTGTACTATGAGAACAAACCTGTCCCTTTATTAGAAAAACCTTTCCATTTGGTTTCTTCACTACCATTTCATCGCAGAACACTCTTCTGGGTTGCTTTTTCCTAGTATTTCTCAAGATATTTTACAAATATTGATATGACCGTTCCTACAGATATAGTTCCTTTCTTTCAAATAGCACCTAGTCTCACATTTATTCCTTGAATGGCAGACAGAGCTGAAGTAGGATGAGTGCTGTAAGCCAGCCTTAAGGAACGAGTAGCAGCATTGGCAAGTTAATGAGAAACACTTAGAGGGTGTTTAGCACATTTCTTTTAGGTGGCATTTCTTTTTAGAGACTTGAAACTGTGCTAAAAATATAAAGCCTTGCCAGTCACTATGTGAGTTGAGGAAGAGTGTGTATATTATTGGTCTTTTCACTGACCTGTTCTCCTGGTTTTGAAAGCATCTTTTTTAAAATGTACCAACTTTGGGCTTCCCTGGTGGCACAGTGGTTGAGAGTCCGCCTGCCAATGCAGGGGACACGGGGTCGTGACCCGGTCCGGGAGGATCCCACATGCCGCGGAGCGGCTGAGCCCGTGAGCCACGGCCGCTGAGCCTGCGCGTCCGGAGCCTGTGCTCCGCAAAGGGAGAGGCCACAACAGTGAGAGGCCCGCGTACTGCGCAAAAAAAAAAAAAGTACCAACTTTGTCTTAATCAAATGTAAGTGAAGATCACAATAGAGACATTACATCTTCCCCTTGGGCTGTATCTATCTTTCATATGAACACGAGGCAGAATCCATTGTTCTGTCCCAACAGCTGCTATGCACACTCTCATTTTGCCATTAGTCTGCTAGATATTGTGGGAGAAAATGCTGTCAATACTTCATTATTTGCCACTGAAGTGTTAGTGTGCCTCTTAAAAAGGAAGTTGCTCACATCATATGAACCTTGAAAGGTCTCTCTTAGACGCTGATAAAGACTCTTCTGTTATCATTTCTCTGTTTAGTCCTAGAGAAATATGAGGTGATGAGTGCATATCTTCTTCAAAGTAGCTACATCCTATGGTACAAAAGTGAAAAAAATATTAGACATAGATGTTGAAAGGAAAGGAAATATCAAACACTAACCTCTTACTGTTTGGAAAACATAATGAGACTCTATCATGTCTGTGCCACCAATGTTGTTCAAATGAATCCTGCTTTGAAAATCCAGCCTTAACAGACTTGGCCAAAGGTTAAAGCACCCAGGCTGAGGACCACAGATGGTCACATTTTCAGGGAATGGAAGATTGGCCAGGCAACCCCAGCTTTCCCTCATTCTTCCTTAGGATCTTCTCTAGTATCCTAGAATCACATTTGTTTCTTGATCTTAAGTTCCTGCTATGAAACATTTTCCCCATCAGTATCAGTACGGTCAGTAGCTTGCCTGGCTGCCCCCTAAGCAGAGTCTCCTCTAAAAAATAGTGTGACATGTGGATTTGAAATTTCTGTTGCTCTTGGAGACAGACTTTCTCTCGAGCACTCCACTCCTCCAGGTTCCATCCTGGGAACAGAGGGCATCAGAAGCAGAGGCGGTTCCATGGGGACGACTGCATTTCCTCAGAGTGGAAATATGAGGCGGAAGCAAGGGGGCGCAGACTCACTCCTCCGTCCCCACGAGGGAAACAAGCCGCCCCCTTCCTGCGAAGGTTAAGGAGAGCTCTGGGAACTCTCCCCTAAGGGACGGCGCTAGGTAGCCCTCTTCTCTGTTGTCTCTGAAGCTCTCCTTTCTTCCCTCAGAACAGGCCCTTTCATTCCTTCAGTCACTCTTAGCTCATCATCCAACCACACAACATGTAAGTACTAAGTACCTACTATGAGCTAGTCACTTTGTTACGTCCTCGATGTGGAGAATCATTCTATGTTTGGTCCCTTAATAGACCCTAATTGCCACTACCCAAACCCCAGACTGGCAGGTCCCTAACAGCCTTTCCGTATGCATTACCCTCTCGAATATCCTCAGACCTTTCCACACATTCCCACCCAGCTGCTTCTTTCATGGGCCCAGTCTTTCGATGTCTTCCACTGCCCTATGAACCCCAAATTATGCTGAGTTGAGACAAGAATCTATATATCCGTTGTTAAATTGTGGGTATGTATAGTGCGTAAAACTAAAGATTGATTTCCTGTAGTAAGAAAAAGAATAAGTTGAGACCAAGTGCCAGAATTGGCTCTGCCTTCTGTGACCTTAGATGTGTCTCTCATCTTCCTTAGACCTCAGTTTTCCCTGGTGTAACATATGGGAGTTAGACTAGATGATAGCTACAATCTGTCAGGTCTATCGTTTGAGAATCTGTAATTCGTAAGTTATAGCTTTATTGTGTAGGTTAGTCACTTCTTAATTTAAGAATCAAATAAAAGATTTAGTGCTGTTAAATATTGCCCAGTTCTAGATTCCCAGGGAAGGCAAAAAAGTTTGAATTAGACACGTTGTAATTTATTGGCACCACAAACATCCTTAATGAGTACAGCCTGTCTTATTTAAACAGTTGCCTATCCTTGATAACAGTTGTACCAACACACCCTAGTTAATTAGCATGCTTATTAGTCTTCCTTTCTGCCAGTTATCACAATTCAGAGACTTAAAAAAAATTGTGTAGTTTTCAGGTCACTACATTCTGACCCTTTTAACTTTTAGGGTACCTACCCCATCTTCAGCAAATGAGATCTATTCCAAATTTCACAAAATCTTTTGGTTTGTCCTTACGGTATGGGCCATAAGTGCTAGACACAAATTGTTTTCCATGCTGTGAAATGTAATAGATTTTGTAATTTTAGAGAACTGATGCTGCTGTTGGTGTGCTGTCCTCCATCAGGTTCTGTACATGTGTTATCTCATTTAGTTTTTACAACAGCCTTTGGAATTACAATTTATTATCTCCATCTTACTGAGAAGGAAATAGGATCAGAGAGGTAATTAAACAGCTTGCCAAGGATCGTATAGCCTTTGTCCTCAAGTGGCAGGGCTGAGATTCAAACACAGGCCCTCGACACTCTAAAACCATCGTTTTTGGGGTCACTGAGTGGCACGCTCCAGAGAACACCAATGATATTGTCTTTGGTATGAATGGGGCCCCCTGGAGTTGTGCAGGAATTTGGGGGTATATTTTAGCCAGCACATTCCTAGGTATTAAAAAAGGGAGCTAAGAGGAGAGGGCCAGAGATTATGAGCAGTTTTAACTCTTTTCCTACTTTTATTGAGGTATATGATTAAGATAATATGATGGAATCATCCGGGACCTTTAAAATCATTTTGCTTTTTGTTTTTTCTTTGTTTTTGTTCATAAGAATTTCAATATATTAAAGAGATGAAAGTGAGGCTATTTTAGTCAATGGGGAAGATGCTGGAGTCCTGGCCACTCACCAGACCTCTTAGATATTTTGTTTCTGATCTAACCCCCGTCATTGGGAAAACTGAAGCCCAGTGGTTTTGAAGGACTTTTGAAGGACAAATCTGATTCCCACTGAACCATAGTTTGTTTTTTGTTTGTTTTTTTACTTATTTATTTTTGGCTGTGATGGGTCTTCATTGCTGCGTGTGGGCTTTCTCTAGTTGTGGCAAGTGGGGGCTACTCTTCGTTGCGGTGTGCAGGCTTCTCATTGTGGTGGCTTCTCTTATTGCGGAGCACAGGCTCTAGGCGCGCGCGGGCTTCAGTAGTTGTGGCACATGGGCTCAGTAATTGTGGCTCGTGGGCTCGAAAGCACAGGCTCAGTAGTTTGGCACACGGGCTTAGCTGCTCCGTGGCATGCGGGATCTTCCCGGACCAGGGCTCGAACCCATGCCCCTTGCCTTGGCAGGCGGATTCTTAACCACTGCGCCACCAGGGAAGTCCCCCATAGTTTCTTTAATACCAGTTCAAATAGGATTATCATTTAAGCATCTACAATTTCATGAAGTTCTTCTCTTATATTTATTGATTGTGTATATTCCATATGGCCAGGTTTTTCTTCTTGGGGAAAGTCAGTTACACAGAAATAAATTCTTTGGATTGTTTGAAATTCTCTCCTCCAAACATGATATTTCCTTATCTCCAGAGGATAGACTGGGGAGCTTTGATCTTCTGGTGCTGGTTACAGGATCCAGGAGACATGGCCAAAGTCTACAGTTGTGAAGACTCCCATAAACTGAAAGAGAGCAGGATGCTTTAAGCAGGTGTGAAGCGGAAAGCATTGGTTTCTTCTGCCTTAGTCAGCATCTTTTCAGCCATCTTCTCTTCTCTGGATGGTTGGAGGACTTTGTCCTCAAGCCTTGGTCATTCCTGACCTCCACCCTACCTCTCTCGTAGTTCATTCAAGGTCAGTCACCTTTAGAAATACAAAGCCATTCACTCAGTTGCTGGGTCCCTAAGCTACCAAGTAACCTGCAGAGAAGGAAGGCAGAGGTGTGGAGCAGTCTGGCTGCTGGAATATCACATAGCATCAGGAGCGACAGGGCCCTGAAGGTGAAGTCTTGGGTTCATATAGGTCATATTTACTTTTTCTAAGATGGTAGTTTTTTTCTGTCTATAGTAAGCAGAGATGATATAAATGATATACTGTTATATGTGTGATAACACATTTGTACTACAAAGATGCCTTGAAGGAGTTAATCACACATGTAGAACTTCAGACTCTAGAAGAGAGACTTGCTTTCAACTATTTCAAGAGAAACATGGTCTGCCCCAGGTGGTAGCATCAGTTTACTTATAATGGACCTGTCATATTAAGTCAAGGTCCCAAGGGGGACTTTGTTTTGCTCTCTTCATGCTTCTTAACAAAATGTGAGCAAATCCCTCAAAGTTCCCCATTGCTATTTTATTTACACTGACCTTCTGTAGTGATTACTGTCAGCCTATTATTTTTATGCCTAATTCCGTGAACTAAGGAAATCTTTAACGGTGTTGGCAACTTCTGTGTTAGAACGACAAAATAAATGCTTTGAAACCTATTTTCTTTTTTAGTAAGTGCGGCAAATTATTTGCAGGAAAAAAAGTGATTTATTCCTCAAGCAAGGTTCTGTTTAACCTGAAACATGTCCTAGCATTTTCCTTGAATTCTGAGTCCAAACACCCTTGGCTACCTCATTCAATTACCTCTCACTCTTTCATCTGTTCTATGTGGGTCATCCTTTGGGGGGGGGCCCACCTACATTGTTTGAGGCCCAGTTGGTTCCATAAGCATTTACTCAGCACCATCTGTCTGACAGGTACTGAGCTACCTGCCGACAACCAAGTAGGCACCTTTGCCAACTTTACTTATGTTCCTGGAGGGACATCAGATGTAAACAGATATGAAACAATATGATACACCAAGGTGATGGCTGAGCTGCATTTTAAGGGATGGTTAACAGTTGACAGACACACAAGGGCAGGATGCAATGAGTTCTCTCTTATTGCAACAGTTAATCTAGACAGTTTTATTTCAACGTTATCTATATTCAGAATTTGGAACGTGACAGATTGTTTTTCCACGAAACAGGCTATTTTGCAGTGCCATGTATTTTTATCATCATCAAAGGGTATTTCTTAAGCATTGTCTGTCTATGTGCAGACCTTCAGATGATGGTATAAAGCCCAGACTTCTGAGCTCTTTTAGAATTCCAGGGACACAGATGTCTCTGATGTCTGCTTCATAGCAGGCTGGCCCTCATTTGCCCCTCCTGATTGGTATGCTAAAGAAGAACCAGATTGCTTTACTTTGGATTCCCCTGGGGTGGTACAGAATCTCAGGATTCAGACTGTGACTTTGTATTGTACTTTTCTCCCAAACAATGAAGGGGCATATCCCTGGGCAAGGTGTGCGAATATTTCACCTTGTGAGTGCCCCAGGCATGGGCATGTGTAAGGTGAGGTAACAGACAGATGACACAAAGAGCACATGTATGCATCCTAACAGGGCTCTTACCAAAAAAAAAAAAAAAAAAGTGATCAATATGGTTTTTAATCCAAATATATTAATATAGTGCTCTTAGTAGAATCTATATAACATATGCCATAATTTTTACAGTTCTTTCTCGTGTTTTAATGTTTTCTGTCATTGAATAATGGTTTTGTGGGATGTGAACTTCACTCTCTTACACATGCTCCGACCACAGGCACACCACAAAGAGTTGCTTATTTCTCAAGAATAAATTCACGTGTAATTTTGCCCCTACCACTCAAACTTCAACATACTCGGGGATGCGTGCAGACACACGCTAGTGATTATAATTCACATACCGAGTTAAATCGTATTAAAACCACCATATTGTTGATGACATGGAGATGGGGAGCAGGCCAGGCTGCTTAGCTGATTCACTGTTATGAGAGGGTCAGGAAGTGTTTCTAATAGTTCTTTAGATCTAGAGGAATCCATGTCATAGCTCCTCCAGTGAGTTTTTGTTACCCTTGAGGAAATAACAAAGTAGCAAACTTCAGTTATCCTGTACCATGATACAAACAAGGAAAGTGGTTTATGAGGAACTTGCCTGAGGTCCCACAGCTAAATAAGGGCTGGAGCGAGTACCTTGGTCAAGGCCTCTCACTTATTCCCCATCCATTCAGTGGGGACCAGGAATTCCAAGTTCCCTCAATAAGCACAGGTCTTCTTTTCCTTGTATTGATTCAGTCAAGCAGAAGAGGAGATAACTCCAATTTAACAAGATATTTATGAGGCTAAAATTAAAAATTCTGTTTGAAAGTTCTCTCTAGATGTCTGTTAATGATATTAATTGTACGCACATGCAGACTTACCCACCACTGTCCCATCACTCCGTCCTCTTCATGGCAGCCCATACCATCCTTTCCTAGACAGCGTGATATTTTATTTAAGACTTGCTTTATAGAAACTTTTTGGAGAGAGCAAGAAATTAAGAATAGAAACCAAAAATTAGGCATCAATAAAAATAATGGTACAAATATTTAAACTATACAACTGGAAAAGCCCAGTTTGGGGGATTTTTTTGCTTTGGTTATTGGAATCCCACCAGTGTAACTTCTACATCAAACACAAGTTTGATATATACTGTGCTACACAAAGTACTAACAACCATCTGACACTGGCTGAGCGCTCTTCGGAGCAGGACATTGTAGCAGAAGCTATGAGGTGTTTCTTGATCTGAATCTTTTATGTATGTATGTTTAAAATTTAGGATGACATTACCAATCGTTATGTTGGGCATTTTGTGTGCTTTCTCCTATTTTCTGATAGTCATTCTATTCAATACTTCACCGTATTCCCAAAAGGTGAATTAAAAGCTGATGCTTTTATTTTCAGTAAGGAAATTGGAGTAACCAAGGACTAGTTCCTATGGTCCCATCCAGTTCTATGCATGATATAAATGACTAGTAACTAAAGAAAAATTGGGTCACAGATGTGATTTTCTCTTTTTCATTGCTCATTGGCTGTAAGCCACACAGAAATGCATGCTGTGAAACAGCTGGTGGGTTATGGTTAGTCATGTTGAGCCAGAGTGACTGTGCATTAAGTGCTTTGTGAAATATCTCTCTCCACCAAAATCTTGAACCAAACCAAAGCTACATAAAGGGGACTTCTGAGGTATCATTTATTGGCATGACAAGGATCATTTTCCCATGGTTAAACAATCTGCAGTAGACGAGAGCCATTTCTACTTTCAGAATCAACCAGAACACATAATTGCACAACTTGATAAAGTGAAAAGAGCACAGACTAGATTCACTTACCCCTGTTTCTGATGGCATCACTCATTAGCTCTGTAACCTTCTCTAAGCTGCTTAACTTACACTCGGCCTTTCTGTATCACGGATAGCAACGTATACCTTGAAGGAATGGTGTGGGGATTAAAATGAATTTTAAAATATTCAATCAGATGGGACTTTTGCAAAGTGCCAGTACATGTCTGAATATCCTATTAAAAATTATTATATGCCTATTCATAATATTACATGATTTCTTCTAGAATATTTATCAAAAGCCCTTTCCTATGAAAGAAGTAAGAAAATATTCTTAAGCTTTCCTAATACACGTTGGCCATAAGAATTGCAAAAAAAAAAATTAGTAATTTCCTTGTTCCAAGTGGGAAGGAGCTGAGTTATATTATAGACATTTCAGACGTCTGGAATGCTGAGTTGTTTGCCTGGTTTATAGAATGCTGAATGTGTCGCATTTTAT
Organism: Physeter macrocephalus; assembly: GCF_002837175.3. Classification (NCBI taxonomy): domain Eukaryota; kingdom Metazoa; phylum Chordata; class Mammalia; order Artiodactyla; family Physeteridae; genus Physeter; species Physeter macrocephalus. The sequence goes on along the minus strand of NC_041224.1, from coordinate 108,361,964 downwards.
GTTTGACATTTATAGAATGCATGTGTTACTGCTGCCTTTACCAAAACAATGTTTAAAATGTATTGATTGACACTGTACCAGAGATCAGGGCACATAATTCAGATCTTCTTGTAGGAAAGAAAAAACTTAAAACATGTTTTCTGAACTTTATAAGAGAATAGAAATTTTTTTTTACCACCAGCGTATCTTCAACCTAGAATATTTCTTTGAGTCCAGTTCTCTTTACACAGCCCCAAAAGGAGACACATGGATCAGAGGTAAAATTGTTTAATATTGTTAGACAGGAAGTGGTATTTCCAAAACACACATAAAAGGCATGCTGCATGATTCCCATACTTCTAGATTTAGAGACAAATACAATTTTTAAAAGAATTTGGGAGACAAGTTTGCCAACCAGTTTTCTATGTAAGATGTTAAAAAAAAAAATCTTCATATCCAGCATCACCAGTTTCACAAAAGAAAGTTTACTTTAATACTAAAAGATACAAAGGACATAAGGGCTAGTCCTTAAATTGGAAACATTTGCCTTTATGAAAAACTTACTACATCTGGTCCTTATCTTTCTTAGTTCATATAGACCCACAAAAACTCCATCATTGACTGGCATTTAAAAGTTGTTGCTCTGCTGTAACACAGAAGCATCAAGAACTAAAATTACTTGGAATTTTAGTGAAGAGAAGCTGTAAATTCACAAGAACAGTAACTGGTTCTAAAAATGGTCATTTAGTGATTTGTCAAATTCATTCCCACTTCTGGGGGAACCCACTCAGAGCACACACCTTTTGGACAGCAGAACAATACCATCTTCAGGGTTGAAGGCCATAGTCCTATTCCTTCCCTGGAACAGAGGTAAGGAACTTGGGCATAGTACCTGAGAAACTACCCAGGAATGTGAGATTTCTAAAACCTTTAGTGAAGGAGTAAATGAAATGGCCTTTTTTTCTCACACTATATCCTAGGCTTCTAAAAATTTCCTCCTTGTATCTGATCATCAAAATAAGACTAAGCTGCTAAATTTATCATAAGTAGTTATTTGAAATTTGGACATTGATATAAATCTGAATGTGGAGACTTCAGATTTATAAGACCAAACATTTTTCACCCTTCCACTTGCAATATGCCTACCCAGGGTTGGGTTTATTAGGTGTCCTGCAAGAAGCAAAAGCATTAGGATGGTCAAATTTAGGAGACAAAAGTAGAAGATGCACAGTTAAATCTGAATTTTAGATAACAATGGATAATTTTTTAGAATAAGTATATTCCATGCAATATTTGAGACAACTAAAAAATTATCCATTGTCTGTCTAAAGTTCAAATTTTATCGAGTGTCCTATATTTTATAGGACAATGGTGGCCAATTATTAGGACTTTAAAATACATTGAGATGGAAATCTCCCAGGCATAATGTTAGGTTAGCCGTTCAAAGATACAAACAGAGAAAAATATGAGACAGACTGCTAAAGAAGGACTATTAGAAGAACTGAGAGTATTCATGTCTTATTGTGGCTATTCTACACAGAAAAATGCTGTGAAATGCAAATTAAAGTATTAATAAGTATAGCAATTCCACTAAAGCTCTTTTGTTACCAAACATGAGATTCCTGGTTACTTTTGCACAGGGAAGAAAGCTCAGTCTTGAGTCTAAATGTCTTTGGCTTGGTTTTGAGGAGTCAGTTTCCTGCAAGAGCAGTGAAAGGAGCCTGCCATTGACTCTTGGGGACACCAACAGACCAAAGGCTCTCATTTATGGAGAAAGAGTAAGAAGTTCTAGGGTCTCAAGAACTAGAAGCAGCTGCCACTTTAAAAATTTAGCCTCCTGTCTGACCAGTCTGATGGTTTTCTCAGTAATGGGAGTGACTGGTCTAACAAGGATCCCTCGTCACACCCTGTAGCTTGCCTACAAGCTTTGGCTTATCTTTATACATCACACTGACCATCTGTAGCCTCCTCTCACGGTCAGGTAAATGAACATGGAAGATAACCCTGGCTTAGCTTTTGGCTGGTTGGTTTGATTTGGTTTTTGTTCTAGCTTCATATGAGTATAACATCCAAAGGTGATGCTACTATAGGTTCCATTTACCATTCAGCGGGTCCCACCTATGAAAGGGGAAGAATGTCTTCAGTATTTTCTAACTGTGAGAGCACATTCAGCATAAACACTTCAACTGCAAGACTTGAGGGACAGGAAGGCAATAAAGTAAGTATATCATTATACTGAGGTAAAATACATGTTTTAGGAAAAGAATGAGGACAAGTCTTCCTTGGCCTAGGGATTTGTTTACTTTGTCTAACTTTTGAGTGGTTAAATTGTGAGGTGACAAATGTGTGCCTTTTAAACTTAGTGGATGCTGTTAGTGGGAAAGCAACTATTTGTTTTTTTTTTTATTTAAATTCATAGTCCATGCCAAAAAGACAGTAGTAGGAAAGACTCAGAGTATTTCTGAGTTTAGATACCTAAGCAGAAGCTGATTATTTATACTTTGAGAAAATCTAAATTGTCATAATCACTCATAATGCTATGCCCTATAGAAAAGAACTTTCAAGTGGAATCAATATTCCCCTCATTGAACCTGATCGAGAACATTCTGGTCAGGATCAGCTTCATGTCCCTTATAACCCAGAGAATTAAACAGGACAGAGTATGATGAGTAAAAGTCAGGAGCATTCCATGCTTCACATATAAATATTGCACCAGATCTAATCTCCTTGTGATTATGTTTACTGTATTATTCCCACTATCAGTGTTTCACTCCATCCCATGGACCTATTTTCACAGTTGGTTGATTTTACTGATCTTCTTTCCAGTTCCCATTACAAGAGGTGGAGACTTACAGAGGGGAAAAAAAAGATGTTTTTTTCCTACAAGGTCAGAGTAGATTCACACATCTGTGATAAAAGCCAAAAGCCTGTCCTGATGGTTGGGTTCTAGTAATGTTAGGTTTCTTAGACACCAGGTGAAGGAGAGAAAAAAACACTTGTAATTTTAAGGAAGTCTTTATGGTATCAGTATAGAATCCTTGTGCATTATTTTCCTTAAGCTTTTGACTTTCAAACTTGAATAAGACAGAAAATATAATTGTTTAAAGGTTTACATCATTTAAAAGCGAATTGTTCATCTTAGAGTTAAAATATATTTTTTTCTATCCACAGTATGTTTACCATCTTGGCCATTTGTGTTAGTTTCCTAGTGATGCTGTACCAAATTATCACAAACTTAGTGGCTTAAAACAACACAAATTTACTATCTTCTAGTTCTGGAGGTCAGAAGTCTGGAGTGGGTCTTCAGGCAGTGTTCCTTCTGGAGGCTCTAGGGAAGAGTTTGTTTCCGTGCCTTTTCCACCTTCTAGAGGCTGCTTGTATTCCATGGTGTGTGGCCTGTTTCTCCATCTCCAGTGTAGCATCTTCAAATCTCTCTCTTTGGCTTTTACACTCCTGCCTCCCTCTTATAAAGACCCTTGTGATTATATTGGGTCGACACAGGTAATTCAGGATAATCTTACCATCTGAAGACCCTTAAGCACAGCTGCAAAGTCCCTTTTACCATGTAAGGTAACATTTTCACAGGTTACAGGAATTAGGATGTGGGCATCTTTGAGAAGCTGGTGTTCTGCCTACCATACCATTTTTCTAAGAGCTATAATATACGATTGTATAACACTGTCCTACATTTGTTTTCCTTTCATAAGATATACTTTTAAATACTACCTATAGACTGTATTACTTCTACTAATCTATTATAATTTAAGACATTTAGAAACACCTAAACTTTTTAGAAAAGCCCAGTACTTAAGTAGCTGAAAGGGCTTGCCATGTGCTAGATTATCCAGTAGTTCCTTACTTTACCAACTGGGATATTTGTACCTTTCTCTTCACTTAAGGAATTGATTTTCCTTAATAATTACACAGGTTCTTTACAAGTTCCTAGGAAGTCTTAGTATTTAAAGTTTTTGATGATGAAGATGTTGTAGGCTATTTGGTTTTGTTAAAAATCATCCTTTTCCTTCATATTTCCCTTCCTGCATCCTCAGAAAATGATCCTAATGCCCTACTTGTAAATACCTTGGTGGTATTCCTCTGAGACTGACAGTCCCTCTTCAGCTTTGATATAAAATGTCAAGATCAGATGTATTTAACACATACTCATCAGACAAGTTCACATTAGCTGGTTGGATTTACCTCTTTAATTCAGCATACATTTAGAAGTGATCTAACATGAGCCCCTGAAATGCAATTAGAATATTAATTCAACAGTTTTCTGTATTGCTTAGGGTGTGTACTTCTCTCCCTGTGGTGTTGTTTCTTAAACCCTGTCTTCCCAGTATGGTATGTTAGACACTAAAAAGACTGCACAGATCTGGGTTTGAATTTCTGATCTGTCACTTACTGTCTGTGGACAAGTTACTTAAACTGTAAGCCTGACTTCCTCTTCTTAAACAGAATAATAATGCTTATTCCATAGGGTTGTTATAAGATTTTAAATAAGGGCATGTATGAGCATTTAGCGTGGTACATAGGGAGTACTGTGGAATGTAGTGGTAGCTGTTATAATTAATAATTCTATTAATATATTATAATTATTTTTTTCTTTAAATTCTGCCTTCCTGCTATTGTCCTTCCTTCCCTCCTATTCTGAATAGAATCTGAATTCCAGTCAGACACAGAGAAGGGAGTAGAAATACAGAGATATATAGCTTTCAAAGTGTCCCTTACATCAGATACAGTAGAGGTACAGTCATATGTATTTGTATTTGCATTTTTCTTCTAGGAAAAAAAGCCAGCTAATGCTGATAACATTGATAGTCACCATATTGAGTTCCTACTATATGCCAGACAATTTTTTTAGTTCACATTAATCCAAAAAAGTAATCATTGTTATCCCCATTTACAGGTAAAGAAACGGGGTCTCCTAACGTTACTTAACATGCCTAAAGTCACATAGATAATAAAGGAAAATCAAGATTTGAACCTGTCTATTCCTAAAATCTACCTTTCCACCTTCCCCATTAGAGAAAAGTAGAGAAACTCTTCAAAGCTATCACTGATGCATGTTTTTGTCTAAAAGTTCCAAGTGTTCCTCCAACAAAATGAGATTCTATTCTCATTTCATCAGCAATTAGTATAGTTCTTGACATTGGTCAATGCTGTGTTTTCAGGATAACATTTGAGTTATAGCATTCATTGCTTTATCACTGTTATTTTCCAATCAAGTGTTTGATTAAGTTCACTTTCCTAATGCTGCCCTTTCTTATGGTGTTTCAGATCTATTTTCTTTTCCTCTAGGAACACATCTTTGAAATCATATTATACTTAAAAAAGAAAATGCAATATTATTTGTTGAAATATAAGATATACATAAATTTTCAGAATACATATATTATATAAAGTATGGTACATTTATATTCAACTCTTGTGCATAATAAACACTTATAGGCCAGCAACATGCACAGGAAATTAAGATGGAGTCCTAAGTAAGGCAGCCTTTGAAAATAGATTATGTATGTATCTTCTTTTGGGAAATAAAAGACTTGGAAGAATGTGTTAAAGCTTTCTTCAATGCTGATTAAGAAAATTCCAAAATTAAGCCTTCCGTCTTTTGGACTATTATACTTCTCAGCTTCATCCTTTAAAAGCTGAGTAAACACAAGTACAAATAGCTGGATTTCTTTCTGATTAAGATTAGGTTAAAAGCTGTAGAAACTTTAAGTTCTAATGCAGATAAAAATCAACAGGACCAGTGAATTACTACTGCTTCTCTCTTTTTTTTTTTTTCTGTTAAGAAATGTAAATTGAGGCGACTTCCCTGGTGGTCCAGTGGTTAAGACTCCGTGCTCCCAATGCAGGGGGCCTGGGTTTGATCCCTGGTCAGGGAACTAGATCGCACACACATGCTGCAACTAAAGAGTTAGCATGCCACACCTAGAAGATCCCGCATGCTGCAACAAAGATCCCACACATGGCAATGAAGATCCCACGTGCCACAACTAAGACCCAGCACAGCCAAATAAATAAATAAATATTTTTTTAAAAAATTGAAATTCGTCATTTGGGGCCATCTACTTTCAATCAGCCAGGCCTAGGTAAATAAGAGAATCTATCAGTAGGATATAATCAGCTTGTTCTTTGTTTGCTGGTGAGAACAAATGGAAAAATAAGTATTATCACTGCTGAACATTGTAGAATTTCTGGATTGTTACATTGATAAAAATGAATGTTTTAAAAATTGACTCTTGGTGCAGTTTGATGTGAATTCACATTTTAAGGCTCCTTCAGCACCACCACATACAAAATAGAGGAAATTGAAAAGAAATAATCCTTTCAGAAAAAAGGTAAGTATGCACAAACCAGCAACATAACAGAATCACAAAGCAGTTAGTAGGAATGAAGCTGCTTGCCTGCTGGGCTGCAAGTCTGGAAAGAGGTAGTTTGAATTCCATGCTGTAACAGTGACTAAAAGTACCCCATGCAAAGCAGGAGACCAGAGCCACATTTGCTTTTTGGAACCACAGCTTCTCTGCCCAAGCAAGGAATCTACAAAAAAGCCATGACCAACTGCTCTATGGGGAAGTGGCTTATAAGAAAGAATCTGCATTCCTGGGGAGGCAACAGAAAGAAGACATAGTCTCCCACCCAAGACCTTGGAGCCAGCTGCCCACTGGCTTGGCACTGGCTCTGCAATATCCAGAATAGCACCCAGGACAGGAGCCTCAGACCATCATCTTAAGTCCCAGTTGTCTTAGGGGCCAGTACCAGAAACAATAAAATTACACGTAAGGGAGAACGGACCAAGGTGGTGAGGAGAAGGGGGAAGAAATTAAAATTCCCCAGTCAGGAAGAATGTACTAACCAAAATTCTACAATATGTGAGAAATCCAAAAAATAAAAAAAAAAGGAATTTACTCCAAATGAAATGAAAATAACAGAGCAATTTGAAAATGACTTTAAAATAAGTATGCTTATGATACTCAAAAGATAAAGGAATTAGAAAAAAAATAAGATATTACAAAACAAAACCAAACTCAATGAAAAAGTGAGGTAGTGGGGAGGAGAGAATTCTGCAAATGAAAAAATATAGTCTGAAATACACTGAGTTGTTAGAATAAACTCTAGATTGGCCACAGTTAAAGAATTAATGAATTAGAAAATAATGAGAAATTCACCCATAATGCAGCTCAGAGAGATGAATATAGAGGGGCAGGTGTGCATGGAAGACAGAAGAGGCTCTACCATTCATCTCATAGGAGTTTCGGAAGATGAGTCTATCAGAATGGTGAGAAAGCAGTATTCCAAAAGATATGGGCTAAAACTTTTCCAGAATTGAAGACTCAGATTGAGAATACCACCAAGTGCCACACTTGAATATTAAACAAAGCTATACCTAGACAAAAACATAATGAAGGAATAAAACACTGAGGACGAAGAGAAAATCTTCAGATACTAAAAATAAAAGTTTCCTACAGTGGAAGGACAAACTGCTGGCTGTTACCGGCACTAAGAGATGCCAGAAGTCAATAAATTAATTTCCAGAAATAACTGTCAACCTAGAATTCCATACCCAGCTAGACTATAATTTAGAAGTGAGAGAAAAACATATTTTCAGACAGGCAAAGATTATTTGCTTCCTCCTCCACCCTTGCTGAAAGAGCTACTAGATGATATACCTCAACATGGAGCAAAGTGAACCCAAAGGGAAGGAGTAGGATGTGAGAAACAACAGTGATCACGAATATGGTAAAAATACATCGCCAAACTAAATTGCCTAATGATTATTTTTAAATTATTTTGGATGTTTCCTTTAAAAAACTGGAGCTAAAATTCTAGACATAATTAAAGAATATATGCTGTATATTCAGTGGATAGTTAATCCATGCTGAAGTCTGTGCTGAGAATGATAGAATTACTGAACTAATTTGACTTTGATAGGGAAAAAAAGTCATAGTTGCATCTGTTAGACTTCTGGTTTTAAAATGGTGGAATAAAAAAAGGATTTTCCTCTCTTCTCTTGAATACTATCCAAAATCAACTGAGAGAATGTAGGATGCAAACTATCTCTGATGAGTTGAGTAGCTGTCTCTTAATTACAAACCCCTATATGTGGGGAAGGCCTGACAAATACAGTAAAGGTCAAGGTAGACCCCCAGAGAGAGCTCTCATAGCTATGGTCTCAGAGCATAAAGCCAGCAGAATGAAATGGTCCAAAGCGTATGCTAACAATCCCTTTTTGAACAATGAGCAGATGCCAGAAAAGCTCTGGGAGTTTGATGGACTCAGCTTGGCATGATGCCTGGACAAGCAAGAAAGGCTAAACACAGAATCACAGTCAAAGCCATATTTGTAGGAATCAATCTGTTGATGGAGGAGGAAGAAAACTGAATTCTACGTAACCCTGTGGTACGGATCTCATTTGGGAAAGTAAGGCTCAAGAGGCGTCTGTCACATACACAGCCCTGTGTCATAAAGAGAACACCTGGCGCCTGCTGGTCTAGAATGTGGTCTTCTTCCCTCTTCAGTAACATGAACCTCTTACAAATAGGTGTTCAGAAAGTGATCATCTTATTTTCAAAATGGTCATCCCAACAGAGCCAGCTTAGGCAGCTTCATCACTTACTAGGTTAGTCCTTACACAATTCATAACCTCCCTAAACCATGGTTTTTGTTAAAATAGGGTAAGAGCTCCTCCCATATAGCACTGTGAGTAGGATTAAATAATATATGTAAAACACTAGACATGCCAACACATGATTAAAAGTAAATATTTGCTAATGCACAGAGAAGTCCAACTATCTATCTGTGAGGTGGAATTCCCAGGGCTAAGCATTGACTTGCCTTCCTTTTCCTCTTGCTCTCTGAAGAGTAGTGATTAAGATCACAGATACAGGAGCAAGAATGCATGAGTTGGAATCCTACCTCTTTTCACCTACTAGCCTTATGATCTTGGCCAAATTATTAATCTGGCCCTCAGTTTTCCCATCTGTAAAGTGGGAATAATAACAGTACCTACATCACAAAGTTGTTGTAAGGATTAAATGAGTTAATTCTTGTAGAGCATTTTGTATAGTGTCGGGGATAGAATAGTTTAGTACATATTAACTATTAGTAGTATTTTTCAAGAATTACAAGTCACACCATAGATATGGTTACCATACTTCTTCGGTTTTTAGGAACAGTCACTTTCTCAGGAATTGGATTTTTTTTTTAACTTTTTTTTTTCAAAGATTGCTTTATTCTTTTTTTTTTTTTTTTTTTTTTTTTTTTTTTTGGTGGTATGCGGGCCTCCCTCCGCTGCGGCCTCTCCCGTTGCGGAGCACAGGCTCCGGACGCTCAGGCCCAGCGGCCATGGCCCACGGACCCA
>NC_041224.1:108334000-108352523 GCF_002837175.3 Physeter macrocephalus | reverse complement strand
TGCGTCTCCCTCCCTCCCACCCTCCCTATCCCACCCCTCTAAGTGGTCACAAAGCACTGAGCTGATCTCCCTGTGCTGTGTGGCTGCTTCCCACTAGCTATCGGTTTTACATTTGGTAGTGTATATATGTACATGCCACCCTCTCACTTTGTCCCAGCTTACCCTTCCCCCTCCCCGTGTCCTCAACTCCATTCTATCTGCGTCTTTATTCCTGTCCTGCCCCTAGATTCTTCAGAACCTTTTTTTTTTTAGATTACATATATATGTGTTGGCATAAAGTATTTTTCTCTTACTTCACTCTGTATGTCAGACTGTAGGTCCATCCACCTCACTACAAATAACTCAATTTCATTTATTTTTATAGCTGAGTAATATTCCATTGTATATATGTGCCACATCTTTATCCATTCATCTGTCGATGGACACTTAGGTTGCTTCCATGTCCTGGCTATTGTAAATAGCAATGCAACGAACATTGTGGTACATGACTCTTTGAATTATGGTTTTCTCAGGGTATATTCCCAGTAGTGGGATTGCTGGGTCGTATGGTAGTTCTATTTTTAGTTTTTTAAGGAACCTCCATACTGTTCTCCATAGTGGCTGTATTAATTTACAAGGAATGGGATTCTTTAAACATAGAATTGACTGATTTTTTTTTTTTTTGGGTCAGGGTGTAATACCCTATTGCTAGATCATGTATTCCAAATTTTGGTTTATTTTGATGATAAGCAAAATTCTGTTTTGCCAATGGTTATTTTTTTAAGGTAGATCAACATCATGTGTTGAATAAATTGGTTGTGGGCTGGTACCACTCTTGAATAACTTTATAGTTATGAGGCTACAGCAGAGATCTGCAAACTACAGGCATCAGGCCAGATCCAGCCTGTTAGGTAAAAAGTTTTATTGAAATACAACCATGCCCATTAATTTACATATTTGCTTATAACTTTCACACTACAACAACAGATTGAGTAGTTATGCCAAAACATTATGGCCTTCAAAGCCTAAAATATTTACTATTTGGCCCTTTACAGAAAAAGTTTGCAGACTCCTGCCCTAGAGTAGTAGTTTTCAGTAAACTTTTAGTTAGTCAAAAACAGCATTTTTGGATGCATTTGATTATGGGCTTTAGCGTACTTTGAAAATATAAAAGGGGTAATGTAATTAGAGGGAAGTTGGTAGTGATATGGTTCTAGTCCCCCATAATGTTTTTTTGTGATTGCATAAAAGCTGTCAGTCTACAAGAAGATGGTAGGGAATCCCACTCCTTTCCCTTAGTGTGGGAAACATCAGATTTGGGACCTAAGAGCCTGCTGCTGATCTTTTTGTTAAGGGATGCTGTCAAGGCCAGTATGTCTAAAATTAGAGAACAGAACAGAAGGAGGGCAGACAGGGACAGACATGCAACTTCCACTCATAATCACAGAACTCAAGTCCCTGTGGGGTTGCTTGGCTGGGTTCCCTGTTGAGAAGGGAGATCTCTGATGGACTTGGATCATCGAGACTATCTTTTTCTTTTCTTTCCTCTTCTTTGCTTTGGATTTTTTGTCTCATTTTCTTCAGACTGATTGACTTTTTAATCTCAGCTTATAGAAAACATCGCTATTTAAATCTGTTGGGAATGTTTAAATGGGTAGAAAGTAGGAATTAAGTAAGGGAGGGCATCGTGTGTGTGTGTGTTTTAGTAACTTTATTTTCTAAAAATCTATCCCACAAGTGTTTTTTTTCCTACATCTTCACTTCTTTAAAAATAAATAGAAACAAGGACAAAAGCTTATCATGATACAGGTTTAGTCAACCAAATTCAGCTTTTAATAAGTTAAGGTCAACCAGAAGTTCTGCACTTGGCTGCTACAAAGCACTGTCCTTCCAGCAGCACTGCTTGCTCTTCTCATGTCTTTTCCCAGGGATGGAGTCCGTGGCATCAGCTGCTGAGAGGGAGGGATGGAGATTATAGACTGTTACGGCATAGAGCACATACTGATACTCCCCTGAGTAAGGAACCTCCTGGGTTTGCCAGAGGGTGATGGCAAAAGAGGAGATGTCAGCTTTGGATGTTATGATCTCTTCTGTCAGGAGCCCTGGAACTCCCTGGGGGTATGTGCCTCCTGGGTGCTAAGGAGGAGTCCGGATGCAACCAGTCACCGATCTTGCAGAATCCTGCCCGTTTGCATGACTACACACCACAACAAATATGTCTGTTGCTCATTTTAAAGCCAGCAAAGCTCTCAGTTGGGAAACTGAATCCAGATCCTCAACCAGAATTTAACAAGAAGGAAAAGATTCTTTTGGTTGCCAAACTCCAAGAGGTCATTAGCTGTTGTTCTTCCTTTTTTAGTTCCTATTTCCAGCCACTGTCAGCTCACCAGTGCCTCTCGGCCACTTATGCTCCCTAGAGATGACCTAGTCTCTCTGGCAGACCTCCCTTAGGGTGGGAAAGTCCAAGATAAAGATGCTCATCTACAGCTAGTCAGGTCAGAGCACTAGCCTAGACCTCTCTGAGTAATAACGAGTATTATGTTTCCTACTCATTTGTTGCCTTTCTGTTTAATTTTACCAACACGTTCTGCCCTAGCCTTCACTGAAATGAGCCAAAGTCCCTGTGTAGCAGAGCTCTGGGTGACTGTGCTGGCAGATGCTCTACTTGGACTCAGCCCCAAAGTTCTAGGGACAGTTGCAACCTGCTCACACCGTTCCTCCTGCCTACCACCCCCAAAGCCACAGAACAACCTTTTGCTGCCTCTTTTTCTTGCCTTTGACTAAAGTATATGTGTGGAAAAACTTAACATGTGAATATGCCACTTGAGGGCACAGTTGGGTGGCAGTAAATGATCAGATCACTAATGGTGGATCTGCTTCTATTCTTCCTGAACTTAAACCAAGAAAGATAGTAGTCTAGCTTCTTACAAGAGTACCCATTTAACTATTTCCATGGAGATAACTGCCTGGTGGCCCCTCAAGTTTGCACAGTTCTCAGACTCCTTTTCGTCTTTAAGACTACTAAGTTTTCCTGTGTTCTGCAGAGCTGAGGAATTTGTCCTATTTTCTTCCATCTTCCCTGCTGTTTCAACTTCTTGTTTTAGATCATTTGTGTCAACTTACATTTATTCAAAATAAGCAAAGCGTTCAATTACCTGAAAAATAGAAAAACTTGCAATGCCATAGATTCCCTATAACTTCTAATAATTATGTCTGTATCGACTAACATATGAATTAAAATATGCATGTTCTTGAAGTCTTCTAGTTCACAAAAGGAAATGATTACTGCATTTTGTCAAGCTAATGCCGATATGATGATTTGTTAAAACATTCTGCTTGCAGCTGCAAGTTAGTAAGCCATATAAGGGAAAGCTTTAATTATAGCTTCATCCTGCAGTAAAAGTGCTTAATTAGACTCATGTAAGATTTTACTTGAAGCTAGATTTTTTTCTGAAGATTTACAGAAGAAAAAGATTTCTTTTCCTATTCATCTTCCTCTTTCACTTGTTGACCTTGATCCGTACATACTTCCACCCTAGTTTCCTCCTATAACAAGAACTAACATAAGGAAATTTTAGTCTGTCAATTAATAGATACTCTCTTGACTGGTTGCTGATTTTCACTTCAGAGTTATGAGTTTTCAAATGCTATCTGTGTTTAGTATTTTGACCAGGTCTTCAGTGCAAAATAAATATTTCCCACTTACAAAGTCCCTTTCTGTACTGAATCGAGTGGTCCTGTTTTGCATTTTGCCAGTAATGTTATTAAAAACTATCAAGTACCAAAGCTTGAGTATGATTTCATACATACCTTCAAGGGTGTCACTCACTAAAAGGTGAGCAAGGGTATTGCTCTTGGCTTTTTTGAGTGGCAGTGAAGGGTGGAGTGACAGCTGGCATCCCACTTCTCTCTCCTGCTGTTTCCAGTCCTCCTAATGGTCACAGTGACTGCAATATATGGTCTGTCTTGTACAGTACACTATTTCTGACCTTGCTGCCATTTTTTCTTTTAGTTTACCCATGGATACATTTTTGATAAGAAGGCAAGTAGAAAATGGGTATTTGAATCTACACTGCACAGAGAAAATGACGTTTTGACTCTTGTTACTAAGAGTAGCTACAGCTACAAATTCAAAGCAGAAAATGAGATTTTAATAACAATACTTATATTAGTGTATTAAAGTCTGTTTTTATATTTTAAATCATAAAATTAGGTTAGTTAATGCTTATTTTTCAATAGCACCTACTTTTTTATCCTTATAGTACAGAATTGAGTAAAAAAAAGAACTTTCTAAAATAAAATTTAGTATTTTTAATTAGATAATGTTATGGACTGCATGTTTGTTCCCCCCCATAATTCATATGTTAAAACCCCAACCTGCAGTGGGATGGTATTAGGAGGTGGGGCCTATGGGGGGGTATTAGGTCATGAGGGTAAAGCCCTCATGATGAGATTAGTGCCCTAATTATTAGAAGGGAGCTTGCTTCCTTTCTGTGCTATGTGAGGACATAGCAAGAAGATGGCCATCTACAACACAAGGAGAGAACCTTTCATTTAGTTAAATAAAACACCTTTAAGGAGGTCTTCTAAACCTGGATACTCTCTTCAAAATGTTTTGAAAATGTGAACATCATCCCTTTTATTGGTCAGAACAACACTTGGTTATGCTATGATAACAAACATATGTCAGAATGTCAGTGGCTTAACAAATAAGACATTATCTCTCACTTCAACAAGTTCCATGAATTTAATTCCTCTTGAGGGCAGCTTTTAAGCGGTGACCCAAAGATCCAGTTTGCTTGCATCTTGTTGATCCACCGTCTCAACAGGTTCCTTCCAGAGTCAAATTCCATGGGGGAAAAGAGAGCTCCAAGGCCACCCTGGACTTCTCATAACCTCAGCCCAGAAGTGACACTCATTGCTTCTGCTTACAGCCTACTGGCTGTATTACCAATCTAACTGCAAGGAAGGCTGGAAGATAGATACTTTCTATGTATCCAGGAAGAAGGAAAATGAAACACAATTTTGTCAACATCTATCATTATTTCTACCAAATCCTTTGTGTGTATCATGGAGAAGCACTTTTTGAGATCCATAATTTCTGATCAGGTAACTTGAACTGATCTTATAGTAAGTTACCAACCCAAAGACTCTGCTTTTTCCCTTTCGAAATCCACGATATATTGTCAGCAAACAGGTCATCTTTAACAAGCCAGAATTCTCCCTTACCCTGGGTGCTCCCTCTTCTGCTTTTTCATTTCTGTCTTTACCATTATAGCTCAGGCCCTTGTCATCTTTTCCTGGAATATCTGCAATAGTCTAATCACTGGTCACCTTACTTCCTTTCATTATTCCCACCCCAACCGGATTATCATTATTTATTCAGCACTGTGTGGTCTCTCTACCTTATAAATTTCAAGGAGCATTAGCCTCTGTATTATTCATGTGATATGTAACAGTCACATACCTTAAAAGTACAAAGATTATTTATTCCTCAAAATATAAAGATCCTTCACACAACAAAGATTACAAGTGGCTTATAATGATACTTAGAAAACCCAATGAGTGAAATGCAAGATATTTTTTAATTGACAGAAATTTTTATCTTTTAGATGTGATTCTGTTAACAGTTTAACCTGTTTGTTGGCAAGGGATGAAATATATGAAAAGTTTATTCTTCTAAATTGAGTTTTCAATGCTTAATCCTTTTTATTTATTTTTTTTAATCCCTTTTAAACGTGTGGTATTTAAACAGGAGGTGTGAAAAACATGCCTTCCTTCATATATTCTAAATAGAGTAAACACAGGAAGAAGCAAAATCTGTTTTGGTTTTCACTCACTTTGTGTGTCATCTTTTCCCCACCAGAACCATAACAACAATTTTGGAAAATAGTGCTGTTTCTTTTGAAAGTAACATATTCCATAGCAATCAAATATTCTGAGCTTGTATTCTGTACATTATTATATCTTTGACAGAATAAAAAGAAATCCCAAACAATTTAGAAAAATGCTGTAAAGCTGGAATTTTATTTCAGGACATCCAGAAGTTGATCCTTTCTGTGTGCTGGTTAGAATAGTACAAACCAAGAAGAACACCAATGAAAATAACGATTTAGGCATAAATAGTAACCTCATCACATCTTTGTAAAACCAAAACCATTGTCTTTATCTGTTCACTATCCATTCAACAAGCATCTCTTGGACACCTAATAAATGATAGACATCATACCTGGAAATGCCGAAAAATAAAGGGGCTTCCCTTGTGATCAAGAGTAAGTACAAATAAGTAGACCAACAGTTTGGGTGCATTATAATAAAATACTTCATCAGAGAAATGCTAAGGGTTCTATGGGAAGCATAGACAGAATGGGAATCAGAACTGAATTCCAGGAGGAAGAATTGTGGCTTAGGTTACTAAGGTGATGAAGAGGGAAGGAAAACAGCATGTGAATGTCATGTTCATATCCTAAGTATAAGCATACATCATGCGGCTGGGACAAATGAAAATCTACCCTTGGTACTTTCAGATTGGGTACATATATACAATGGAATATTACTCAGTCATAATAATGCCATTTGCAGCAACATGGATGGACCTAGAGACTGTCATACTGAGTGAAGTAAATCAGACAGAGAAGGACAAATATCGTATAATATCACACATATGTGGAATCTTAAAAAAACTGATTATAGTTGCACAACTTGTGTGGAATCTTAAAAAAATGGTACAAATGAACTTATTTACAAAACAGAAATAGAGTCACAGATGTAGAAAACAATCTTATGGTTACCAGCGGGGAAAGGAGGGGAGGGATAAATTGTGAGACTGGGATTGACATATACACACTACTATATATAAAACAGATTACTAATAAGGACCTACTGTATAGCACAGGGAACTCTACTCAAAACTCTGAAATGACCTATATGTGAAAAGAATCTAAAAAAGAGTGGATACATGTACGTGTATAAGTGATTCACTTTGCTGTATACCTGAAACTAACACAACATTGTAAATCAACTATACTCCAATAAAAATTTTAAATGAATAAAATAAAACTAGGATGACAAAGTGAGGAAAAGAAAAAAGATTTCGCCTCACAAGGTGTACCCTTAGGAAACTTTGGAAACTCTTATGATACCAAAAAAAGAAAAAAAGTGATTATAGAGTCACACAGACTTGAATTCGAATCAAGATTCTGTCACTCACCAGCATTATAATCTTAGGTGAATTTCTGACTTTTATTAGTTTTAAGAGGGGGATAAGAGTAACTGTCTTAAAGGGTAGCCATTAAGTTTATAAAATAATGGATGTAAAGCATTTAGCACAAGTCCTGGTACATAGCAGGCACTTAGCAAGTCACAGTCCCTAGTAAGAAGAGTACAAATGGAAATGGGTTGCATTTGTAACTTTCATAATAGACATCCAGGTCTACAGTCGGTTGAGCATTCTTTCTTTCAGTTTGTATCTTGTTAATATAAATTGAAAATATTTGTGTTTAAAATGATACAGAATAGATTAAAATTCTCTATGTAACTGAGAGTAATTCGATTCAGTTGATGATAATTGCAGTGGATTTTAATGACCAGTTGGCAGGAGTTTTCAGAGCATTCTTCTTAGGAAGTAAAATGTGTCACAGGAATCCATTAGTAATCAAACAAAATACATTTAGACTGTAGAATAACTAATGAATAGTCATAAAACCCACTGGAATTTTATATCAATTTCAAAATTAAGTATGATACCAGAGAGATGGTACAACTATCAGCCTGGACAGAAACTGTACTTGACATATGTTAGCATAGCTGCTCACTCATTGCCATATTCCCAGTTTGTCTGTGAGGTGAGATTCCGGTTTTGCATTCACCATATTAAAACAAGAAATTAAATGACTCTCAAGTTCATAACGGTGCCAGTATGGGACAGAGTCAGAAAGAGAAACTGAAGTTCAGTGAACTGTCTGCTGAATTCTGTTACCCATGACAATGTCTGAAGCGTAATTGACCCAAACTTTGAAATTTTCAGATGCCAATATCATAAAAGGAAATAGGTCATGGCTGCAGGCTGACTTGATTCTCTTATCTCCTAAAAAATAGGATTTAACTACAACAATTATGACCTAATCCAGTAGTAAAGTAACCCCGGTGACTATAATAGAAGGTTTGTGTTATGTTCAGCATATTTCACCTGAAATTTAGCAGCAGGGTTATCTTTGTCTTGGAAGTTCATCTGTCTCATTTCACCTGCTCAAGATAAGAGGTTTCCCGTGGTGCACTGTTTGATTCTCGTCACATTGCCAGTTTAAGGACTGAACTGTCAGAAGAGCTTTCAGTAACTGAAAGTTTTCTTCACAATTCTTCAGTCCTTTGGACCACATAAATTGGCCATATAAGATATCCCTGGTGCTGTGTATGTGTACATTTTTCCTTCAAGTGTATGATTTTCCCCTTGGATTTTATGATTATTAAATCAGAGCTGGGTAGTATCATACACTGAAATCACAAACTGGTGTATGGGTACATATTCACTGCTGTTAAGGGTCACACTTTCCAAAGGGGACACTCGTATAGATTGTCTTAAGGAAATCAATTGTCAGATTCTCAGCTTCTGCATGTGTTTTTCTTGAACGCTGAAGACTATGATGGAGCTGAAAACCTCACTGAGCTCCAAGCCAGCAAACATGGCTTCTAGGGTCAGCTCTGCAGCACCTGGGATGTGCCTGGAGCAAGTCCTTTCACTTACCCCTCCGACCACAGTTTTCTCTCCTAGGAACTGGTTGATCCCTAAGTTGCTTTCCCATGTAAAGCATAGGGATATTAGCTTGTTTTACATAAGAAGTCATGCTAAATTCCCAAAGAGCCTGATCACTTAATGGCAATAGGATTAAGAGACAATTTGAATTAGTTTGAGGTAAAACATCTCTAAGAAACAGTTTGGGCTGGACACGTACTACATGTGGCAATCATATTTTCTTAAAGGGCACAGTAAATTCATTTTTGATTAGTGTAAAGGATAGTCAACCTCAGACTTTGTTCTCTATTTCTAGAGCCTCAAACCACTCAACCTTTTATTGTTTTAATCCAAGACCATTTAACTTCCTATTCCATGTTAATAATTTAGCCTTGGTGAGTTCTTTCTCCTTGGTGAGGTTTCTCTATATTTTCCACCCTTTGTATCCTTATTTCATATTTGTAAAAATGTATTTATTTTCATAGAATAGTACCAGCCACATAATGCATGGAATGTATAGGTTGGGTACTCTCCTTGGCACCAAATATACAAATTAAGAGGAAAAATTCAGGAAAATATAAGAAATTCACAGTCTATTTGGCTAAACAGACACTTACATGGATAATTTTAATATAATGTGTTAAATATAGTAATGGAGGCATGAATAAAGTGCTAGGGAAGCTTGGAAGAGGGAGCATAATCTTCTTATTAATTTTGATGAAGTTACTCTTCTTTTGTTGCTTGTGCTTTTGGTGTCATATCTAGGAAGCTACTGCCTAATCTAAGGTGAGGAAGATTTGTGCCTATGCTTTCTCTGTTTCACAGTTTAGCTCTTATGTTTAGGTCTTTGATCCATTTTGAGTTAAATTTGTGTATGGCCTGAGGCAAGGTCCAACTTCATTCCTTTGCATGTGGATATCCAGGTGTCCTAGTACATCTAACTGAAGACTGTTCTTTCCCCACTGAATTATCTTGGCAGTATTATAGTGCCTTTTTGATGTATTGTCCTGACTTAGATTCCACTATGCCAAATTCACCTTGGGTTTTCTCCTGCCTCTCAGGCTATTTCTTCTCAGTGTCCTTTGCAGGCACTTTTACCTTCACCTTACTCTAAATGCTAAAATTCTTAAAGGTATGGTTTGGGGACCCCTTCCCTTCTCTGTCTTGTGTTGTTTTCTAGGTAAGCTTACCCATTCCCACTCTTTCTATGCTGGTGACTTAGAAATTTCATCTCCATCACAGACTTCTCTGCAGAGCTTCTATAGGAATATCTATTTGCTTACTGACTTCCCTTAGATATTTCAAAGACAACTTAAGCATAAAATTATCCAAAATGAAATACTTGATTCCCATATCTGCTCACCTTCCAAGGAAATTTGTCTTTCCAAAAACTTTTTCTATCTTGTAAAGATATACACCTACTTGCTCAAGTCAGAAACCTGGGATTCACTCCCTGTTCTTCCTTTTCTCTCATCTCCCATGTGTAGTCCCTCAGTATATGTCTTAAATCTGTCCACAGCTCTCATCTCCACTGACATCATTCTAGCTCAGGCCACCATTATCTCTTACTTGAGTTAGTGCAATAGCTTCTTAACTGTTTATTCTGTTTTTCCTCACGCTCCTGTTCTCAGACTATAGCTAGAGCAAGAATGTAAAAAATGACCACGGTCCAGGTTACCCCTGTCTTAAAACCCTGCAATGGCTGCTAGTTGCACTTAATATCCATCTCATTACCATGGTCTATAAGTCCCTACATAATCCACTCCTGCTTCTCTCCCTAGGCTCATCTCAAACCATGTTCCCCCTTTTATAGCTACACCAGTCTTTTGGCTCATGGAACACATAAGTTTTTATTCCCCCTTTCAAGCCTTTGCACATGGATTTTGCCCCAGCTTGTCTTTTCACATCACAGCTTAAATATTAGCTCTTCAGACAGGTCTTCCTTACTGATGCTTACCCTTCCGTTGAATTCACTATCACAGCACATTGTTTGTTAACGGCCCTGCAGTTTTTAAATTGTACTTGTGTGTGTGTGCGTATCTGTGTGTGTGTACATAACATACATACACGTACACATAATTTGCCTCTTGTTTCTAGACGAGCTCCTTGCCTGGCATGGGGGGTGCAGACAGTGTGTTGGGAGAGCGTGTCTCTTTTACGTAGGACTGTGCCTATGGCAGATAAAAGATGACTGAAAAACATTTCAATGAATAAACAAACCAGCAGGGAAATCTGGAAAAGATGGGGTGACATCTGATGAGTGCAAATTACCAGGTAGTCCAGGAAAGAGAGGGCATCACAGGTTGAGGAATAACCAGAGTGTACAAAAGCTCAGAGGCAAGAAGAGAGATGGTATGTTTGAAGATATTGATTGTATTCTTTAAAGACTGGTGGGATGTTGTGCATGGAGAGAAAATACTTTTTTTTTTTTTTTTTTTTTTTTGTGGTATGCGGGCCTCTCACTGTTGTGGCCTCTCCCGTTGCGGAGCACAGGCTCCGGACGCGCAGGCTCAGCGGCCATGGCTCACGGGCCCAGCTGCTCCGCGGCATGTGGGATCTTCCCAGACCGGGGCGCGAACCCGGTTCCCCTGCATCGGCAGGCGGACGCGCAACCACTGCGCCACCAGGGAAGCCCCGAGAGAAAATACTTTTATTTTTGCTTTGTTTCATGCTTAATTTTAAAAATATTTCTACTAAACAAAACTTGGAAAATCAAATTTTCTTACCCTTTTAAACATTGTTTATTGCAATTTAATGGGACTGATTATTGTGAATATTTTAGATACTTTAAACAGGTAAGACATATGCAAAAATAACAATTACAATACTTAAAAGAATATTATATTTAAGCTTGTTATGAACTAGCCACACCATGAGTTTAATATATGTCTTCATTATTTCTTTACTTCTTCATAGATCTTCTAAATGTAATTGAAATGCTTATTTTCATGTTTCCTGAGTCTAGACGAATTGGGTTGGCAAACAGTTGGTTTTTGGACAGGGCACACAGCCTGACTTCTTCTCACAAAGTGATTCAAACCTGAGTCCCTGGATATCTCACTGGGTCCCTTTTTGTAATTGGATTTGATGTTTCACATCAGCAGCACTGTTAAGCCCACGGTTTTTACGTGAGTCCATCTGGTTGATGATGAGTTTTCCTCCAGATCAGGGTACCCTCTGCTTTGCTTGGCCGGCATTACATAGTCCTCCAGCATGTCATTATTATACACTGATCTGGTATATTAGGAAACATACAGATGCCTCATTACTATCTTATTGTAATTTGTCAAGTTATCCAGCGGTTTCTTCTCCTAGCAGATGTGATCTGAACAGATAGCCAGATTTATAATGACCATTGACACCCATCAGTCCTTTCTGGAACAGTTTCTATTCTTTTGGCTTACTCATAGTTTCCTGTATTTACCCATTGCTATTGGTACAGATAGACACAAATAATACTTTTATAGGGAGATAAATACATAGAAGAAATCAAATATCCAAGTATTTTAATAATCCCTACTTATTAAAGTCAATAAAATAAATTAAGCATCCAATTATAGTTATTCTTATTTTGGATTTCAACTTCATTTTTGTACATTTTATATTAACTCAGCATTAGAAAGTTATGGCTTCCACAAAGTTATATAAAATTATTATAATTATTATCCTCTTCACTGTCATAACTTTTATTGCTACTGAAGTTCTGACATCACAACTGATATCACAACTTGTCTAGTAGGACCTGCTTTAAACTGGTTTCTCTTTCCTTTCAGCACTATCCCTACCATCCTTGAAGGTATCCTCGTTGTCTGGCAGTAAGACATTTCAGACCTGAGTTTTCCTTGCCCCAAGGCATAGAATTCACTACTTTCCAAAGAACTTAGCCACCAGAACCTAAGTGCTAGGTTTGCATTTAATTATCAGTGTTGAAAAAAAAAAACAAAAAAACAACTGCTATTGTCAATGTTTAGACACTCTTAAGGACAGAGCTGGACCCAGTGTTCCTTGTTATTCACATTGATTTTTTCCAAATTCATTTATTATACACTCTACCTATAGTAAGAGACTCATAAAATTTTAATGATTTTTCTAAAATTTGTCAAAAAATTAGGCAGTAGAAGAGACTGGAGTCTGTTGGGGGTGGCCAGTAAGTAGCGTGGCATTAAATCAGGAAGGACTGCTTTAGCTGACTGTGTTGTATTATGAGTGTGCCAACAAAGGGTCGAGACAAGGAAGAAACATGATCGGTTAGCAGTATGGAAAGAAGGGCATGCTATGTTAGAGAACTGAGAGACCAGTGGCAGGAAAACCACCCAGGCCTCTGTGGTGGTCCGGTATGACCTGGTAGGTACTAGAAATAGAGTGGAGAGCTGGATGAAGAGCCCTTGCTGAGATAAATGCCCTGGACTGCATGAACATTTGGATGTGATGGAGAGTGAGATATGATATGATGGAGAGTTAAAGGTGAATTGAGCGTAGGATGCTGGGTGGACAGAAGAGCCATTAACTAACAGTGAATTCAGGAGGAGGAAAAGGTCAGATGGAGGGTGAGGAGGGAAAGAATAGGCTAATATTAAGGTAAAATTTGAGAAGCAGACGTGTAGATTATGTCTAACCCATGTTTATTCTACAATAAATGTGCTGAATGAATCAGATATTACTAATACTGCAGTGTATATTAAGTTCATACTGCACTACCAACACTATGATAAGTATATATTTTATTTAATTCTCAAAACAAACTCTGTGAAAAAGAGGTACTGTTTTTATAACCATTATGCTTATGAGAAAAACATAGGCTCACAGAGATGAAGTAATTGACCTGAGGTCACAGTGCTAGTACATGGCAGAGACATACTCAAACCCAGACCTCTCTGACCTCACAGCCCTAACCAAGAAAGGAATGAAACTGACAGGGAAGAATCAAAGTGATGGGGGTTTTGGGGAGGTTATCAAGAAACAGTGTGTTATAGAAGCCCAGAGAAAGAGCAGCTTTTGAGTCAGCCCACTTGTAGTCCAGTGGCCAAGTGAAGGAAACTTAAAATAAGCAGTAGACTTGATAAGTCATTGATGAATTTGAGAGACAGTGTTAGGAGAGTGGGGTGGAAGCCACTTCACTAAAAGTAGAGTGCCTGGGAGTATGAGGGGTCGCAGTAGGAGTACACTCTTCTTTCAGCAGTGTTCAGGGTGAGTGAGAGTAGGGAAGGAAAGATGAGCTGAAGTGGAAAGCTTAATGGAAAGACTCTTTAGTGCCAGATAACTGAACTGTCTAAATGGCTAAAGTGTCGGCTACGTGTCCAACACTAAGTGCCGTACTTGTACAACCTCATTTATTCTTCCCAACAATCTTTTGAGGTAGGTACTAGATCAACCCCCATGGAAGGTGAGGAAACAGACTGAAGCCCAGAGGGTAAGGAATTCATTCAAGGTCACACAGCTAGCAAATACCAGGCTGCCCATGTTGAACAGAATTTGTTTTGGCCAGTAACATTGTACAGGGTTTTCAAATTTTATCTATCAGGACTTGAAACTGTGGTTATTAAAGTAAAAAGCCCTCCCCTCCAACTGTAATAAAAGCAGAGGGCTGCCGATCATCGCTGCCTTATTGCCATACATACCAAAGACAGAGAACAAAATCAATTTTACCAAACTTAGAGGCACTTTAGGTGGTTAACCTCAGGAGAAGGGTTCCCTCTTTGAAGCTGCATTTCAGCCACCCTTCTGAGAACAAAAGAGAACCAAAAGAAGTATCCTTGAATTCATTCTCCTGATGCCCTATAACTCCTGGAAGAACATGTTCAATAAGGACCAAGTTTCAATGAATATTAAAAGACTGGTGGGGCTTCCCTAGTGGTGCAGTGGTTAAGAATCCACCTGCCAATGCAGGGGACATGGGTTTGAGCCCTGCTCCAGGAAGAGCCCACATGCCGCGGAGCAACTAAGCCTGTGCACCACAACTACTGGGCCTGCACTCTAGGGCCCACGAGCCACAACTACTGAGCCTGTGCTCTAGAGCCCGTGAGCCACAACTACTGAAGCCTGCATGCCTAGAGCCCATGCTCCACAATAGGAGAGGCCACCGCAATGAGACGCCCACACACCGCAATGAAGAGTAGCCCCCGCTCGCCGCAACTAAAGAAAGCCTGCACACAGCAATGAAGACCCAACGCCTGTGCTCTAGAGCCCGTGAGCCACAACTACTGAAGCCTGCATGCCTAGAGCCCATGCTCCACAATAGGAGAGGCCACCGCAATGAGACGCCCACACACCGCAATGAAGAGTAGCCCCCGCTCGCCGCAACTAAAGAAAGCCTGCACACAGCAATGAAGACCCAACGCAGCCAAAATAAATACAAATAAAATAAATTTTTTTAAAAGTCTGGTGAATTTCTTTACATATCCTGAGTTTAAGCGTTTAAAGGACGTGAATAAAATCCCAAATGTTTGATCCTTGCCATTGAAAATACTGGGACAGTGAATTGAAAGGAGGGTATGAACTCATACCTTTTATAGGACAGGGAGGGTCCATTGGGCTTTCTCCTGAGTTCTTAGCTATGGCACAGGCCTTTGACTTGGGAACAGGCTGAGGTTCCACTAAATTACTTTAACATCGCCAGCAGAAGAGAATCACCTGATAGAACGGTCCATTCTTCTTCCTTTGGTAATGCCAGCAATAGATAACTCCAAGGTCTCCTTCAAGTAGACTTTTGAGTTTATGGGTTTACAAAGTATTCCTGAACTCTGAGTCCATTTTTCTTTGTCATCCAGCTGCAGGAAACAAACAAGTTTCATGGTCCCTGAAATTAGCCACCAACTTAAGACAAAAGATAATTCTGGAACTGCCACTCAGCATGCTATATCTGTTCTGCTGCCTCTATAAAGCAAGCCTTTTTAATGTAATTATATGACTAGTCCATCTACTGCTAAAATGATGAGGACAGTCTGGATTGATTTATTTTTCCTGCTTTAACTTAGCAATCAGTATACTTTATTGTAGCATTTCCCAAAACAGCTTCTGCAGAAATCCACCCTAAGATAATCTATGTAGAAGGAAGCTGTGAGTAAATATATTGGGGAAATTCTGCTAGCAGATCTTTCCTGCTCCCACCCCTACCTTCTTTTGATTACAATTTATGTTAGTATATTAAAGGTTTTCCAAAGTTCTGCAATAAAGGAAGCAGACTGGCATTTCATAAAGTCATGTACCATAGAATTGAGCTTTCCATGTAGCACTTTTTTAAACCGCAGAACCACTTTGGGAAATGCTGACATAGTTGTTCAGAGCTTTGAGGTCAACTCTCAGCTTCTATGTATTCAGCTTTTTTAGAGTCCATATGTAAGTGAGGTCATGCAGGTTTTTTTCTTTCTGTGTCTTGCTACCATGGGCAGGGAGGTGGGGGAAATGGGAACGTGTTGGTCCAAGGATACAAAGTTGAAGTTATGTAGAATGAATGAGTCTAGAGATCTAATGCGTAGCATGATGACTATAGTTGAATACTAGAAGTTTGCTGAAGAGTGATTTCAGGTGCTCTCACCACAAAAAAAAAAAAGGGAAAAAAATGGTACCTATGTGAGGAGAAGGCTATGTTAAAATTAACTTGACTGTAGTTATCATTTCACTTTGTATATGTATATCAAATCATCATGTTGTACACATTAAATATATACAATTTTTATTTTACAAAATGATTTTTTAAAAAGAGCTTCGGGGTCAAGATCTAGGTGACCTTGGGCAAGCTATCTCCCCTTCCTGACCACTTGTTTCCTTAATTGTAAAGTAGGGTAAGAATATATTTCTTTGAGGAATTTGATAGTATAACAGCACTGCACATAGTAACCATTCAGTGAACTGTAGCAGTTTCTGCAACTAGCTGATGTTCACAGTGCATCAGTGCCCAGCATGGGTTAACAACTCTTCCTTTTGGAAAACTGATGTAACATAACCTGGATTTGTAACAGAATTTATCTCATTAGTCACTACCACAAAAGTACAAATGAAATTTTAAAATTTAACAGTTTGTAAGAATCTCCCATCTCTAAGGGGCTCCTACAGGTTGTCCAACATTGAGATGCAGCTGTGTGATTAGTATTGATTAGTCAATGTAATGTAGAAAGAACTTGGTAATTTACCCAAACTCTCAGATAATTAATGGAGTCTGTGAATTAAGAACAAACTTACTTATTTCACCAGGTGGGACTTTGCATTTAATCACTGTAGATATTAATATCATCATTATTATTTAAATTATTATTCATTTATAAAATGCTTAATGCAAGTCACAGTCCTAAGCAGAACCTCCTTGGAAGTATCACGATTACCATGCAACTGAATTACCACCAACAGGGGTGGAGATGGCTGCTCATCCCAGGAAGCAGAATAGTATGTACACGGTTCAGAGAGCCTTTAGGACTGAAAAGGGACCCTGCCATCAGGGAACCAAGTTTCCACGTGACTTTTCTTGTCTTTTGCTCATATGGCCTCTAATGGTAGAGAAGCTGAGCAACGAAGATTGGAAGTAGGAAAAAAAAAAAAAACATCTTGAGTGCATCCTATAGATTTACACCTAAATTAATTTGATTGTCACTAATACTGGACCAGACTTAAGTGAACCTTATGTCTACCCATGAAAATACTCTTGGTAAAAAAATTAATACAGTAGACAAGAATAGAATAGGAACTATTTAATCTACTCAAGGAATAAATTATTATTTAACACTTTGGATATACAATATGAGAGTTACTAATGTTCCTGGACTACTAACAGTTTGCATATAATAGATCTCCCTGGGGAGAGGAACCAAGATGGCAGAGTAGAAGGACGTGCTCTCACTCCCTCTTGCGAGAACACCAGAATCACAACTAGCTGCTGGACAATCAACAACAGGAAGACACTGGAACTCACAAAAAAAGATACCCCACATCCAAATACAAAGGAGAAGCCACAGTGAGACGGTAGGAGGGGCACAATCACAGTAAAATCAAATCCCAACACTGGTGGGTGGGTGACTCACAGACTGGAGAACACTTATACCACAGAAGTCCACCCACTGGAGTGAAGGTTCTGAGCCCTACGTCAGGCTTCCCAACCTGGGGGTCCAGAAACAGGAGGAGGAATTCCTAGAGAATCAGACTTTGAAGCCTAGTGGGAATTGATGGCAGGACTTCGCCAGAACTGGGGGAAACAGAGACTCCACTCTTGGAGGGCACACACAAAGTAGTGTGCACATTGGGACACAGTGAAAGGAGCAGTAACCCCAGGGAAGACTGAACCAGACCTACCTACTAGTGTTGGAGGGTCTCTGCAGAGGCAGAGGGGGAGGGTACTGTTGCTCACCATGGGGACAAGGACACTGGCAGCAAAAGTTCTGCGAAGTACTCCTTGGTGTGAGCCCTCCCAGAGTCTGTAATTAGCCCCACCAAAGAGCCCAGGTAGGCTCCAGTGTTGGGTTACCTCAGGCCAAACAACCAACAGGGTAGGAACCCAGCGCGACCCATCAACAGTCAAGTGGATTAAAGTTTTACTAAGCTCTGCCCACCAGAGCAACAGTCAGCTCTACCCACCACCAGTCCCTCCCATCAAGCCTCTTAGATAGCCTCATCCACCAGAGGGCAGACAGCAGAAGCAAGAAGAACTACAATCCTGCAGCCTGTGGAACGAAAACCACATTCACAGAAAGATAGACAAGATGAAAAGTCAGAGGGCTATGTATCAAATGAAGGAACAAGATAAAACCCCAGGAAAAACAACTAAATGAAGTGGACATAGGCAACCTTCCAGAAAAAGAATTCAGAATAATGATAGTGAAGATGATC
>NC_041224.1:108333001-108333371 GCF_002837175.3 Physeter macrocephalus | reverse complement strand
ACAAGAGAAGAAAAGGACCTACAAAACAAACCCAAAACAATTAAGAAAATGGTAATAGGAACACACGTATCAATAATTACCTTAAACGTGAATGGATTAAATTCTCCAACCAAAGACACAGGCTTGATGAATGGATACAAACACAAGACCCATACATATGCTGTCTAAAAGAGACTCACTTCAGACCTAGGGACACATACAGACTGAAAGTGAGGGGATGGAAAAGGTATTCCATGCAAAATGAAATCAAAAGAAAGCTGGAGTAGCTATACTCAATCAGATAAAATAGACTTTAAAATAAAGAATGTTACAAGAGACAAGGAAGGACACTACATAATGATCAAGGGATCAATCCAAGAAGAAGATATAA
>NC_041224.1:108331228-108332036 GCF_002837175.3 Physeter macrocephalus | reverse complement strand
AGGAACTAGAGAAAGAAGAACAAACAAAACCCAAAGTTAGCAGACGGAAAGAAATCATAAAGATCAGAGCAGAAATAAATGAAATAGAAACAAAGAAAACAATAGCAAAGATCAATAAAGCTAAAATCTGGTTCTCTGAGAAGATAAACAAAATTGATAAACCATTACCCAGACTCATCAAGAAAATGAGGGAGAGGAATCAAATCAATAAAATTCGAAATGAAAAAGGAGAAGTTAAAACAGACACTGCAGAAATACAAAGCATCCTAAGAGACTACTACAAGCAACTCTATGCCAATAAAATGGACACCTGGAAGAAATGGACAAATTCTTAGAAAGGTATAACCTTCCAAGACTGAACCAGGAAGAAACAGAAAATATGGGCAGACCAATCACAAGTAATGAAATTTTAACTGTGATTAAAAATCTCCCAACAAACAAAAGTCCAGGACCAGATGGCTTCACAGGTGAATTCTATCAAACATTTAAAGAAGAGCTAACACCCATCCTTCTCAAACTCTTCCAAAAAATTGCAGAGGAAGGAACACTCCCAAACTCATTCTATGAGGCCACCATCACCCTGATACCAAAACAAGACAAAGATACTACAAAAAAAGAAAATTACAGACCAATATCGCTGATGAATACAGATGCAAAAATCTTCAACAGACTACTAGCAAACAGAATCCAACAACACATTAAAAGGATCACACACCATGATCAAGTGGGAATTATCACAGGGATGCAAGGATTCTTCAATCTACGCAAATCAATCAATGTGATACACCATATTAACAAACTGAAGAAG
>NC_041224.1:108302117-108329850 GCF_002837175.3 Physeter macrocephalus | reverse complement strand
GGGCATCATCAGAAAACCTACAAACAACAAATGCTGGAGAGGGTGTGGAGAAAAGGGAACCCTCTTGCACTGCTGGTGGGAATGTAAATTGATACGGCCACTATGGAGAACAGTATGGAGGTTCCTTAAAAAACTAAAAATAGAACTACCATATGATCCAGCAATCCCACTACTGGGTATATACCCAGAGAAAACCATAATTCAAAAGACACATGCACCCCAATGTTCATTGCAGCACTATTTACAATAGCCAGCTCATGGAAGCAACCTAAATGCCCATCGACAGACAAATGGATAAAGAAGATGTGGTACATATATACAATGGAATATTACTTAGCCATAAAAAGGAATGAAATTGAGTCATTTGTTGGGATGTGGATGGTTCTAGAGACTGTCATACAGAGTGAAATCAGTCAGAAAGAGAATAACAAATATCGTATATTAACGCATGTATGTGGAACCTAGAAAAACGGTACAGATGAACCGGTTTGCAGGGCAGAAGTTGAGACACAGATGTAGAGAACAAACGTATGGACACCAAGGTGGGAAAACCACGGTGGAGTGGGGATATTGGTGTGCTGAATTGGGCGATTGGGATTGACATGTATACACTGATGTGTATAAAATTGATGACTAATAACCTGCAGTATAAAAAAACAAAAAAAAATACCAACAACTAATACTAAACTTTCTTTGGGTTATTTGTATGGAAATATGTTAATATAAATGTTTCAGACATTACATGAAATTTCTAAAAATGTTCTGGTATAATGTTATAAGTCATAATTCTAGTTATTACTTTCTGAACTGAATGAATAAGCATTTTCAGAACTCTAATGGAAAACTGATGAATTCATAAAAGTGCCAACAAATATCAAGATGAAAAAAAAAACAAATTAATTACATGGGACTGAGTTAACTGATGAGGATGATTATAATTTTTGTGACTTTGTTTGAATTTAAAAAAAAAAAAAAGAAAGGTAAATAGAAAAAAAAAAAATCTCCCTGCCAATTTTTTAAGTTTATTGTACTAAAACCCAAATCCACTTTTTTCATAATTGGTTTTCCTTTAAATTAGTTTGGATAAATGGGGCTTTATTGTGCAGTTATTCCTAAGTGGTTAAATTGATTATAGAATACAAATAGTCCATGCAAAACTATCACCAGATTTCAGTTTTAAGAGTGTCCTGAAAAAAAGAGAGTGCCCTGAGATGACCATGTTTACTCAACTCCAAGTATAGATTGCCATAGGTTTATCAATCGTTTATTTTTTCAATGATTTTCCTGCTTTTTTCCAAACATGATGAGTATTTTGGACTTCATATATCTACATGTGTGTTTAATATAGGAAATACCTGCTGAAAATTCTCTTTAAATCGACTCTTTACTAGCTATAGAATTAGGAATTTTGATTACCAAGATACAACCTGAAGTCTAGGATGATATAAAGGAATTATGTTTAGAGTTGTTGGTGTGGTCTGTGCGCTTTTAAAAAAAAATCCTCCTCTTCTTTCTCTTCCGTTGTCACTTTTCAATATACCTTATTGTTTTCCCCTCATTTTCCTATACATTTAAATTTATTTTAATTGTTTTCAGTGACTGAATACAACGTTATACCTTTATCTCAAATTGCTCTCTCAGTAAAGTCTTCTCAATCACTTAACGTAAAATATGCCAGCATAATATTTTTATAAAGCACATATTGAGCGGAACCAATGTGAATGCAACATCAATGAAGTAAGACTGGTCTCTGCTCTATTCTCAGAGACTGTAATTCAAAAAGTAGTTGACATTATTTGCAGTGGTTGACAGCCTCTTCTCAGACTGCTTGAATAAATTTGGGTATTAATATGCTTCCTGCCTATTTAGAGAGAACTACTGTTCTATCTGCCTCAGGAGACTGTTTTATTTCCAGATTTAACTCAGCACAACATGATGGGCCCCAACTTTTGAGTTAAGCATCCTTCTTTACAAAGCATGCCTTGATTTAATGAGCATGTGTTCAGCTCTCTCTGAGGTGCACACAGCAAGTATACATAGATCTAAGTGTCTCCTGAGAGCCTCAAGACACTTAGCCCCAAGATAAAAGAGGAGACATGCAAAGGAACTGGGTGGGATTGTGCAGTTTTTCCAAAGTTCCTAGAGAGCAGATGTGGTCTTAGGGAGGTAGAGGGATAGACATTCATTGAGCACCTGTAGGCACTTTGTATACATACATCTTCATCTTAACTTCTACAGCAACCATGTGAGGTGGAGTTACAGATGAGGAAACTAAAGATCAGAGAATTTAAATCACTCCCTCAAAGTCATTCTGCCAATCTGTCAACGTAACAGTGCTTGGCACATAGCGTGCATTCAAATGAATAGTTCTGAATACTGAATGGGTCTTTCAGGGAAGCAATTTTCAGCATGCACCAAGAGCCTCAAAAATGTGTATGTCCTTTGAACCAGCAGTTTAATCTTGAGGAATTATCAGAGATGTGGACAAAGATTGTGTGTGTGTGCATGTAAATGCAAGAAAGTAACTGCAGCCTCATTTTAAAAACAAAACTTTCCTAATAATTAGTGATGCTGAACATCTTTTCATGTGTCTGTCGGCCATCTGTATGTCTTATTTGGAAAAACACCTATTCAGATCCTCTGCCCATTTTTTAATTTTTGTTTTTTATTGTTATTAAGTTTTATGAGTTCTTTATATATTTTCTTTATTAATCCCTTATCAGATATATAATTTGCAAATACCTTGCTCCATTCAGTAAGTTGTCTTTTTTTTTTTTTGATGGTTTCCTTTAATGTGCAGAAGCTTTTTAGTTTGATGTAATCCCATTTGTTTAATTTTGCTTTTGTTTCCCTTGCCTGAGGAGACATATCCAGAAAGATACTGGTAAGACCAAAGTTAAAGAGCATACTGCCTATGTTCTCTTCTAGGATTTTTATGGTTTCAGGTCTTACATTCAAGTGTTTAATCCATTTTGAGTTGATTTTTGTGTGGTCTAGTTTCATTCTTTTGCATGTGGCTGTCTCGTTTTCCCAGCACGATTTACTGCAGAGACAGTCTTTTCTCTGTTGCATGTTCTTCGCTCCCTTATTGTAGATTTATTTTTCATGTGTGTGTGGATTTGTTTCTCGGCTCTCAGTTCATTTCCAGTGATCTGTATGTCTGTTTTTCTGCCAATACCATACTGTTTTGATTAAATATAACTTTGCAGTATAATTTTAAATCAGGGAGTGTGATACCTCCAGCTTTGTTCTTTGTTGTCAGGATTGCTTTGGCCATCTGGGGTCTTTTGTGGTTCCATATAAATTTTAGGATTTTTTGTTCTAGTTCTGTGAAAAATGTCATTGGGATTGCATTTAACCTGTAAATTTCTTTAGGTAATGGCTATTTTTAACAGTGTTAATTCTTCCAGTCCATGAGCATGGAATATCTTTCCATGTCTTTGCGTCTTCAGTTTATTTCAACAGTGTCTTACAGTTGTCAATGTGTAGATCTTTTACCTCCTTTGTTAAATTTATTCCTAGGTATTCTTTTTGTTGCAATGGTAAATGGAACTGTTTTCTTAATTCTACTGGTTATTAGGGAAATTTAAATTAAAATCACAATGAGATATTACCTCATGCCCATTAGAATGGTTATTTTCAAAAAGGTGTGGAGAAAGGGAAACCCTCAGCACTGTTGTTGGGAATGTAAATTGGTGCAGCCACTATGAAAAACAATATGGAGAGTCCTCAAAAAATTAAGAATAAACTACCATATGATCCAGCTATTCCATTTCTGGGTATTTATCTGAAGAATATGAAAACACTAATTCAAAAAGATATATGCACCCCTGTGTTCATTGCAGCGTTGTTTATAAAAAGCCAAGATATGGAAACAACCTAAGAACCTACTGATGGATGAATGGATAAAGAAGATGTGTGTGTGTGTGTGTGTGTGTGTGTGTGTGTGTGTGTATATATAGACAATGGAATTCAGCAATAAAAAAATGAAATCTTGCCATTTGTGACAACACGGATGGACCTTGAGGGTATTATGCTAAGTGAAATAAATCAGAAAGAGAAATACAAATACAGTACGATGTCACTCATATGTGGAATATTTTTTACTTTAAAATTAATTTTTTATTTTTTATTTATTTATTTATTTTTTTGTGGTATGCGGGCCTCCCTCTGCTGCGGCCTCTCCCGTTGCGGAGCACAGGCTCCGGACGCGCAGGCCCAGCGGCCATGGCTCACGGGCCCAGCCGCTCCGCGGCATGTGGGATCCTCCCAGACCGGGGCGCGAACCCGGCTCCCCTGCATCGGCAGGCGGACGCGCAACCACTGCGCCACCAGGGAAGCCCCTAAAATTAATTTTTTAAAAATGAACAAGCCAAACAAAAGGAAAACACACATAGATACAAAGAACAGAGTAGTGGTTACCAGAGAGGAAGGGGGTTGGAGGAGGATGAAATAGATAAAAAGGGGGTCAACTGTATGGTGACAGATGGAAACTAAGCTTTTGGTGGTGAGCACACTGCAGTGTATACAGAAGTTGAAATATAATGGTGTGCACGGAAGGAAGGAAGGATGGACACTTTTGGACATGCACCCAATACTGAAAAGAAATAACTGAATAAATTACAACAGTGTTATGTAGCCATTATAAACAGTATTTTCAAAGAATTTTCTGTGGCATGGGGAAGTACCCACAACAGGATACAGTACTAAATATATATAGTATGGCCTCAACCATGTTTTAGAAAAACACAGAAAAATTACTAGAATAAAATGTACCATAAATGTAATTGTGGTTATCTCTAAGCAACTGAATACTACACGATTTTATTGCCTTTTTACAGTAATATGTATTCTAAATTTTCTGTAGTAAGTTGTTTTAGCTTGTAATAATGACAAGATGTTTTCTTTTGTATTATGGCTTTAAGAAATGCTTTAGGAACTGCTACACTGAAGTCTTCATTCCATACAGTTAATGGAGACTGTATTAATCTCAAATACAAGAAAATTCCCATGGAGAGCCAATATAACAGTGAGTAAGAGAACTGGCTCTGGAGCTGGGCTTCCTGAGTTCAAAACCTAGCTCTGCTCTTCACTTACTGTGGGATCCTTGGTGCACTGCTAACCCTCTCTCTCTCAGTTGGTGCTCCCATTGGTAAAAATGGGATCAGTGATGTGCCATTGCATAAGGCTATTGTGAGGAGCAGATTTTAGTAAGTGCCTAGAACATAGTAAGTGGTCAGGCAACTGCTATTCTTGCATTGGATTTAAAAGCTATTTAACTTCTGTTATTTTTATCCCTTGCAGTTGTTTATTTTAAGGCTGGTAACAACAGATTTTTTACCAACTTTCTCTTCGCTTTCACTATAGCAAAAGCATTCCCCTTTTTGCATTTTGTTGTTGACTTAATTCATTGAATTCCTGGCACAATCTCTAGGTGAGATAGCTGGCTTCATTAGACACAGACTAAACCCTTAGTCATTTGGCAAGTTTAGAATTTGAAGACCTAGTTAGATCATGTAACAGCATTAGTCATGTGTCCAACCCTCTGCTAAGCCATGGAGAAATCATTAGAAGGATGATATTTTTTTCCTGCCTCTAAGCCAACCAACATTTATTGAGTCTCTCCTATGTGCCAGGGATTGCAAATACAAAAGTGAGAAAGGCACAGCCCCTGCCTTCAAGGAGCTCACACTAGATACCCAGCAATTACATGCATTATGATAAATGCACCATTTGAAATAGACACAAGATAATATGTATGTTGGGGGCAACACTGGTTTAGGGTGGGCTAGACATGACAGTCTTTCCTAGGAAAGGGGTCTGAAGTGTACTGAAGCACATAGGAGTAAGTGGGAAGGCTAAGATGAGACTCAGAGTTCACACAGAGGTAGCAGTAAGCACAAAAGCATACAGGTAAAAGAAACATGACACATCTGCGAAAATTTAGGTAATTTGGCAAGGCGTGGGATTGGAGATCGCCAGGGAGAGGAAAAATGCATGAGGTTCTAAGATGAGCTGAGAGTGAGGCGGGGCAAAGTTCGCAATTTTTTCTTGGAAGCAGTGAGAAGATGGTAACAAATTTGCCTTTTTAAAAGTGGACTATAGAAATGTGTGGAAGATGAACCAGAAAAGGTGTGGGGACACCTAACAACAAAAGGCTATTGCTGTATCTCTGAAGGCAAGAGGGACTGGATCAATACAGAGATAATGAAGCTGGCAGAGAGGGCAGAGAGTAGAGAGCTGGATAGCAGGTGACGTGTAGTTGTTATGTGGTAAAAGTGAGGGAGAAAAATCTGACTGGGCTCCCAGATTTCTGAATTGAGGAGCAAGCTGGGCAGATAGTGGAGTTACTGACTGAGCAGGGGACCCCAGAGGAAAAGCAGGTGTGATAATGGGGTCAGGTGTAGACATACCGAATTCAAGATGACTTTGGGTGACTCACCTGAAGTTGCCCAGTAAGAAAACATGGGTCTGAAGCCTCAGCAGCACAACCTAGAAAAAAGCAAAAATTTGGTCGTTGAAGCCATGAGCTGAGTAGAATTGTCCTAGGGAGAGTCTGCAGAATGAGAAAGAGAAGAGGGCCAAGGACAGAACCCTGGAATTACAGCATTTGCAAGATATCAGAGAGAACAGAGCAAGCAAGCGGGAGACCCGAATCTAGAGGAGGAAGATTCAAGATTTAGGGAATGGTCAGCAGAGTGAAAGGGTGCCCTCAGGGAATATATAATCCAGCTGGGAAGTCATTGCATCTATGGCTGAAGAAATGAGGTAGAAGAGTTGCCCATGACTGTACTTGATCAATCACCCAAGAAGGATACAGACAGTTCTTACAAAGTTGAGAAGAGAATGTAATTGACCTGAACCTTGATAAAGGCGATGGGACTTCACTGAGCCTGAAATACAGGTAGAATTGAAACCAGGGGAGGACATTTCAACTGAGGTGATGAGATTTGTTCAAATCCATCCTCATGGGTGAAAATAACTGAAGGTGGATTTTTTATTGATAGTGGTCAGCAGTGCCATCACTGAATAATGAAGACAGCATTTGGTTCTCTTTTAGTTATAACAACTCTTGGTTAAACAGTATCATATAAAACTGGGTGCAGTGTTGATCTGACGTCCGTACAAGATTAACTTTAAGAAAGTCATGACAGGAAAACAGTATGGCTCACACAAAGCAGAGTCATTCTAGAAACACAGATGTGTCTCACTTTGAAGGCACCATGAGGGTCAGTTCCGATGGGGAGAAAACGTATCCTGGTTATATACCCTCTTGATTTTACGAAAACTAATTCTAAAATCCCTTTGGTTTAATGCAGCTGTTCCTGGCTGTGGAGTTGCAGGTACCCTGCCCCATCTTTTCTCTAGCCTCTGGCGGCTAAGCTGTGGGCATGTGGAAGGAAGCAGGAAGGGGAGATTTTCTTTTGCACTCCCCCAACTCCTCTGCACCTTCAGTCCCTTCACTGTCTTATTCTTTCCCATTGGCCTGTTCCTTCTTGGGAGCACCTGGCTTGCAATGCAGCTTAGGCAATAACTCTTCATTTACCAAGAGGATTAGGTTTCTTTAGGACAGAAACAGTCAGGCATTACCTTGGGAAATAACCTGTCAAAACCTATCTATGCTGGTCTTCTCACAATTCTGTCATAGTGATTGCTTTCCATGACCAATGCCACACCTGCAGAGAGGAAGGTACAGAATAAGGAAAAGACATTGGAAAACCAGGTTCCAGTGCTAGCTATGTCACTTCCCTAGTGACATGATCTTGTGGAAGCCCTGAACCTCACCTAGTCTCAGTCTTCTCAGTAGAATTTCTGTGACAATCAAATGAGACAATATTTGTAAAGATGCTTTATGATTGCAAAATGCTATTCAAATATTAAGCAGTGGTGATAGGCTATAATCATAACCATGATATGAAAGCAAATGGGAACCCAGATTTCTCCTCCTAAATCTGTTCTGAAGACCTAGACAGACCTTCCATTCCAACCCTTGCATTCAGCCAGTTTCTCCAGAGCCACATCTCCTCTGTTAATCTGTGCTGACTTCTCTTGGCTCCAGTAGTGGTTGATGCAGCTGAGTAATAGTAAGCTAACTCCATTCTCCTCCCCTTAGTGCAGAGTGGAAGCCCTTGAAATCCACCCCTAAAGAAGAAAAGTGGAAAACAATTTACAAAGTGCTTCCTCTGGGGCAGGCACTTTCTTTGCCTGAGATCCTTTTCCACAAACCACAGACTGTTCCCACAGAGGAGAAATGAGGAAGCCTTTGGAGCTGAGACGAGTGGAAATTACATTTCTATTAAAAGCTGTCTGTGGCTAGAGGTATCCATCCCAGGTACAAAGTTAAATGATGTAATAAAAACTTATTCAAAGACATAAAGCTATTATATAAAATGCCATTTAACTATCTTCCACTCAGCATTAACAAAATACAGCTTTAAATCTCCTTTGGTTGTAATCTGGCAAGTTTCTAGGTCTCCGTGGGTTATGCATCTGCCAGTTCATCACTGTTGAATTCTCTTTTCCAGTCCTGGTAAATGGGATGTCAGGGATGCATAACCATTTGAAATGTGATGGTTTTCAACTTTCTCAGTATCATTATTCATGAATCTGGGAGTGCTAAGTTCCTTCTAGGACAGGTTTCTGTCACTGTTTTTTTACCTGCTGGCTAAGTACAGTGCTGAGGCCCCATATTTCATACACTTGAGATCAGAGGCAAAGAGGACCAACCAACCAGGCCATGGCTCGGGATTCAAGGTTGGGAACTGACATATCTCCTCTGAACTCTGAGACTGATCGATAGCTTCTTACGTGGGGCTACGCATTTAGGGGTGAAGGGGTAAAATGGAAGGGAACAGTTGAAAGGAATACAGAGCATCATATCTGGAGAAGTTCTGTACCTCCAATTTTCCTGTGGTTATCCATCTAAACCCCAGGTCAAGAGGAAATGCTGATATGATCCAGATATGTCTCACTGAACTTGCCTAATCCTATGGGCTTGTTAGGGTTTCCATCTACCTTTGCAAGCCAAGTCCTAAATTCAGATGGACCCTGCTCTTCTGAGTCTCACCAAACAGAATGCCGGTAGAATGGAAATGAGTGCTGTCAGTGATGGGGCTGTGAAAGAAGCCTTCAGCACTTGCCCAGGTCCTAGAGTCAGTGGGTATTCTTCCTAAAAGTGAGTCAGTCAGACCAAGTCAGGAGAAAAGTCGACTTGTTTCCTAGACACTCGGCCTTTCCAGAGTCTGACCCACCTTGCTTTTTCGGGGCGCTCACCCTGGGCGGGGGTGTCACTGTAGGTCAGCCGAGCCAGCTTCTGATGCTCTTCCTGTCCCCTTTCAGGAAACAGCATCCTCCATTCAGCGGCCGACAGCGTGACCAGTGCAGTGCAGAAAGCGAGCCAGGCCTTGAACGAGCGCGGGGAGCGCTTAGGCCGCGCAGAGGAGAAGACGGAAGACATGAAGAACAGCGCCCAGCAGTTTGCAGAAACTGCACACAAGGTGGGTCCCGCAGCGCGGCCGAGGGCTCAGCTCTGGGTTGTCAGGGAGCTTTGGTGCCCAAAACTTTATTTCAGTATGTTTCCCAGGTGGGAGGCTTTATTTACAAAGTCAAGCCGTTTTTTTTTTTTTTTTTTTTTTTGGCCCCTGTATACAGTTTCCTTCTGCTACTTAGTAAGTACCAGAGTTGGGAAGATTTCTTCTTGGACCTGGTTTCTTTGGTTATCTCATTTCTGCTGTCTTCATCCCTGTCTCTGACCCCGTATCTTTGGGAAATGTGGACCATCTTTACTTCCTACCCAGAAGTTTAAGGCTCAAGTTTCAGGGAACAGGATGGGGGTGGGGGTAGGACAGGTGTAAGAATATCCCTCCTCTGTTAGCCAGTGCTTTAAAGAGGACTGTGGGCTCTTGTGCTTACTTTTCCATGCTGTCCCTTTCTGGTCATGAGCCTCGCATCCTGTGTTCTTATCTCTTTACCGTATAAAAAACAAACTCTAGTCCCAGGGCACCTCAGGGCTAGTTTCCCCTGTGGAGGGGCCTTGAACCTCTAAGGCTGACCTGACTAGTGCAGAGCTGCCTGCAAAATTCCCACCTGCCTCTGGGTCCAGAGGATGGTGTTTTCCACATGCCTCAGGTGTACACATGCACATTCACACATGCACTGAAAATGTGCCTTTCAGAAGGGGAAGGGGGGATTTTTATTGGCAGCCAGCTATCTAAGGCAGTCACAAATCAAAGGAAAGAGAAGCCCTGTTGGTCAAGTGATAAAAGAGGATTTATTACTGTTCTTGTACTTTGGATCAAAGGGCAGCTCCTTTCTGGCTAGTGATTTGAATTTAGGTTTCCAGAAACAACTTTTGCTAATAATTGTTGGCATGTCAGACTCATGATCTGGCCTTTCAAGATAGGCTTTTCAGGTGACCTTTGGGGAAAAAATTAATTTGCTTCAAAAGAAAACCCCGCTTTTGCTGAGGAAACAAGAATGGACAACCTGAAAAGCAACGGGAAAAATCTCCCCAGCTCAGCCAGGCCGGGCCCCTTCCCGAGGCTTAAGCCCAGGCTCGACTGCAGATCCAGATCTGAGTGGATGCATCTAGGCTGCCCTTACCTGCATCCCCTTTGCACAGACCTGTCTCGTCGCGTCATCAATTCCCTGTCATGACAGTGTCTTACTGTACTGGGCAGTGGAAGTCTGGGGAAACATTTAAAGTGTTGATTTGGAGAAGAGAAGACTACAGGAATTATTTTTTAATTGTCTTCAAGTCTGGGAAGGGCGATATTGCAGCACTTCTCTTTCGTGTCTTGTTATACAGAATAGAGCACTCAATGGTGCACTGATAACATTCTGCTAAAATAAGAGTTTAGGTTAATGATTAGGCCATGAACCAGGTTACCAAGGAAGTCTGTGAAATCATTCTTCCTAGTGCGGAGTAGACAATACCTGGAGGTCATCCATGTCACTATCCGCCTCAGAGGAGGTCACACCAACACTGGGTTGGATAACCTAACCAGATGGCCAGAATTCTTGGCCCTGGTCACCCTGTTTCCCTGATACTGTGGCCAAGTTTGCTAGGTAGTTGGGAAGACAGTATGGTATGGTAGTTAACATCTTGTGTTTGATTTAGCAACTCCATGACCTTGGTTGGGCAGGGGCTTAATTTCTCGAAGCCCCAGTTTCCTCCTCAGTAAAATACGGCTAACTAATAATAGTGCTTTTCTCCTTAGGGTGTTGAGAGAATTGAATGCATTCAAACCTATAAATTGGTTAGCACAATACTTGGTGCATATAAACCTCAGTTAATATTAGTTATAACTGTTTCCATAAAAAGGTTTCTGCTGAGCCTGCTCCAATCCATCACATGATGAGCACTGGAGAGGGTTGGAGAAATGTGACTTGAGGATCCCAGCACAGGGGTGGGGAGGGACTGGTGGTGAAGATTTTGTGCCCTCCAAAGGGGGCTGGGAGGGCCTCCTGCTGAATGCTGACACTTTCTAAACACAGAGCAGCCCTTGCAAACAGGACCTGTCAGAACAGAAACTGATTAGGCCACCAAAGGCACAGGGGTCTCTGGCTTTGACCACTGGGAGGACTGGTACCAGCCAGTTACCTATTTCCGTAGAGATGGACGCGGCAGGGGGCAGTCTCCACTTACTTTGGCTTCCTCTCCTGTGGGTGGCGTTAAGGGTTGGGGGGGGGAGGGGCTGCTAGTGTCTCTTAGTGTGTTTGAGGGGGTGGGAGAGAGACACAATAATAACCAGACTTTCAGTTTTCTAAAACTGCAAGTCTGGGATGTGTGCTCATGAATCACCAGCATGGGCAGGACTCCTCAGGAGGAGGCTGACCTCTTGAGATAAGGTGTGGCTGTTTTCCCAGGGACCAGGACTCCTGATTTGTGCCACTAGTGTAGGCTGTCTGTGAAGATGTCACTTCACTGGCCGAGCCCCTACCAGGCCTACTGGTGAGGAGAGAGTTCAGAGATGGAACCCAGGCCTTCCACCACTGCCTCCCCAAACATGGCTCTGTTGACTCATAAAGAGTGCACTGTGTTTAGACGTCCACACACAGTGCACTTGTTTGTTAGAGCCCTGACAGAGAAAGGCTGTGCTGGGTGACAGTTCCTCTGGGCTCCCTGGTTGCAACCTCAGCTGAAGAGTAGGGCACACCTTCTGGATTGCAATAGAAGAGGCTATCTCTGGCTTTCTCGATTTTCCCAGGACTCCTACCATGACCCAGGTACATGAGGGAGTGGATCACCTTTGTAGGAGCCTGCCATCAAGACATGTGGGGGGCGCTTGGCTCCTGCAGAGCCAATGGAAATGTGTCCGCACCCCCCTCTCCCCCAGCTCCATTCAGCCTGGCTTGGGAAGCGTGGTTCCGTCCTGAACCATGAGCTTGGTACAGCCTCAGACCTTAGGGGAGTCCAGCTCAGCCACAGAGCGGGCCTGCTCACCCTCCTCTGCTTCAGAAAGTGCAACAGTGCAGTGTGTGCAGCGCTTTGACGCCTGCCTTGGCTGGTGAGTCAGCCGGCGAGAGGGATACCCACACCTAGGCATCCTCAGATGCTGTTTATTTCCCACAGCAAAGAACAGTGATCTGCCCTGTTTTGCACAAGTGCACATGTGTAGGGGAGGGAGTGGTGAGTGGCATTTCCCTCACTGGCGGGGAATGGCTGCCTCTGTCCCTACCACGGTCATCTACTCCCTGTGGGTCCGAGCTAGAAGGGAGGGACCTCAAGAGGCCAGGCCTCTTAAAAAATACCCCCTGTATGAGTATCAACTTTTTCTATTATTGTTTTTTCTATTATTGTTGTTGTTATTATTTAGATGGAGTCATTTACACAGCTTTGAAAGAGAAAGCTTTCCATGAAACATTAAGAAAACAATAGCAAAAGGAAGTTTTTAACTTCTCTTCTGTGGGAACTCTGACATCTACATTAATCCATAAGCATTTGGGTTGGAGATGATATTTATAGACATGAGGAAACTGAGGTACGGAGCAATTGTGACTTGGAGCTCAAGGGCATACAGCAGATTTGTAGCAGGGAAGCAACAGCATCGTGCCTTCCATATTCTAAAGCTTCTAACTCCCAGGAAGTTAAAGAAGAAACAAAACAAAACGAGGGAGAGTGGAAATGATGCGCCTTTCTGCAAAAATACCTCAAATGGCAAAATGTCCAATCCAGCTGTACTTCTGCGAAGCTGAACTGGCACGGCCCCGCCCGGCTGGGGCTCCCCTTCGCGCCAGTCCCAGCTGCACTGGAGAGGTACCCAGGGTCTGGTGTGAGAAGCAACACGATTGCTGCTGAGGATTAATGACTGTGGGTAAATTGGCAAAGCCCATTAGCTGAAGGTTAACAGCTGAGTGAATAACAGGAC
Source organism: Physeter macrocephalus (assembly GCF_002837175.3). Classification (NCBI taxonomy): domain Eukaryota; kingdom Metazoa; phylum Chordata; class Mammalia; order Artiodactyla; family Physeteridae; genus Physeter; species Physeter macrocephalus. Next base: position 108,316,480 of record NC_041224.1, on the reverse strand, counting down.
AGCAACACTGATCAAATATTTATGGTTGGTATTCATTATGCACAACACTTAACAGCTCTGTGTTGATCTGAATGGTCCACATCGCTAAATAATGTATTAAAACTAGAGACAGAGCAAGAAGTGGAGGGGCTCAGAGTGAGTGTGGCCAGGGAGTGGGACGGATATGAGAGCGAGCCCCGGCTCTGCCATTTCCACCCACCATGTTTCCTGGACTGTAAACTCTTCAAGTTCAGGAGTTAGCCTTCTTGGCAAAAACCCACAGCACTTTTAGCACAGCAGCCTGGACACACTCAGGGCTTCACAAACACCATCTGACAGGTGACTGGCTGTCGGCATCAGCACTGCAAAAGGTCCTTGGGGGTCTTCGCTTAGGCTGGCTTCACCAGGTACAGGCACCTGGAGCTCTTCCAGCTGACGTTGCCCAAGTAGAGATTAATTTAGCGACACGACTACCCCCAGTGACTCCAGCCCCAACCTCAGGGATTGATCCCTAATATCAGACTCTAGACAGACACACGAGGGACCACAATTCGGCCTCAACCCTGCCTTCTGCTTCACGGCAGTATACGGGCTCCTTGGAAGGGATCTGGCTAAGGAAGGCAATGTCAGATTAATTTTATGTTTTGTACCTGCATACATTTCCTTAAATATATTATCATGGGCTCCAGCTGAGCTTGGGAAGCTATTGAATGATACAGTGGTATTTGGTGTTCCCATTTATAAAGATCTAACATTTCAATAAACCACATTTTTCAAATACCGGTGGAAGCAGTAAGTCAAGGTCTGAATTTGGTCTATTGTTCAGTCCTGGTTGGTAAAACAGTCTAATTGTCAAGTGCTTTGGACCTGGCTGAATGTCCAGGATATTACGTGGATTATCGCAGCTTGTTTGTTTCTCTACAGTTGGTGATTTTTTAATACTTTACGAGATGTCAGTAAATACATTTGGAGAGTGTTGGTCTTCCTGGATAACTAGTAACCTGGGAGCCCAGAGGCCTTTGTTTCTAGGGTAGGTCACTCATTCTGCCTCTACTTTGCCTCTTCCATTTGCTCCTTCAGTGGCATGAAGGAACATCACGTAGCACCCTCCCTGACCTGGACACATACACCAACAACAATACTGGAAGGAGGAGTAACAAATGCAGTGCTCGGTGTACTGTTTAGGGACATGTTGCACGTTTACTAAGTGCCACTGTGAACTGTAATGGTGATCTGCCACAGCCAGTAGAATCTTGGGGTTGCTTCTCATCTCGGATGTGGGGAAGGAGCAGCAAACGGACTCTCTCCACTGCTGATAACATCTTTCTTTTGTCCCTTTCTCTCCTTAGCTTGCCATGAAGCACAAATGTTGAGAAACTGCCTCTCCTGGTGACCTCTTAAGAGAAAATGAAGTTTGTTCAGCAGTTTTTACAAGAATTCTGGACCTCTGCTTGCTTTTTTTCCCCAAAATGTGGACATTTAGGTTATTTTTTCCTTTTCAGATGTTGATGTTGTGTTTATACATTTCCCTAAATAATCTTGCTAAGAAATGCCGCAAGCATCAGCTTTATTTTTTTCCCACCGTGTGTACGCGTGTGTCTGTATGTGTTTTCTCTTTAAGGTTTTTTTTTTTTTTTTTGGTAGTGTGAATATGAAATTCGGACCAAATGATATATTGAGCTAGGTCTAAACTATTTTTTTCCTGATATTAAGCAGGAAGACATTTTAATGTGGTGACATCAGATGTTATTGTTCCTGGTTGGAAATAAAAGTCAAGCAGTGATTGGCTTCACTCAGCCTCTCAGCTACTCTTAATTTGAAGGTTAAGATTCTATATCCTGAGACACAAATCTGTATGAGAAAAAACAATTGGATTTATCAGGGGAAACAGCAGTCTTAGATTTTGCTTTTTGTGTAGTAACTTTTTGCATGAGCCATCACCAGCATTCAAAAAAACAAATCAGAATCACAGATAGTAATCTACTTTCTGAGCTACAGTTTAAATTCTTCCATTACTTGTTTCCAGGCTGATTATTTAGAATTACCATATAAAGGATAAAAATTTGAGATTAAAGACCTAAGGAAAAGCTTATTTAAAAACCTCTGTGCATTCATGAATGTTTCTTTGTCACTGTCCCAAATTACGGTAGCTGGTCTTGAAAAGAGCTTGGATTTTTATCAAGAATTGATTTGTCCAGATAAAGGTCTGTGTAAAGGATAATGTGAAAAGATACTACATTTAAAATCTTTTTTCTCTTCTTTTTACAAAGTCATGACTGTTTAGAGACGCCTTCATGATGTCCTTGGGAAATGGCCTTCGCTTCCTGGTATCTGATTTTTGGAGGTTTTGATGTTGTTATTGATGTCTATTAATCTAATTTAAAAGTGGGGGTTTCTTGACAAATTGCATTTCATGGCAATTGCAACTTGCCTGGTCTGACATAAAACAGCACAGTCATGAAGCCTTTACATTGCAGTCAGACTGAATGAGGTTGGTTCATACAGCTCCTGATTTTGTATCACTCAACACAGGGCTGGATTTTCAGTCTGGGAGTTTGGTTTCTTAGAAGGTTAAAATGCTAAATATAAAAGCTGTGCTTTGTCTTCCTGAAACAAGGAGGCAAGCTGTACATCCCAGATACATTCTCAGCCTCCCGCTGCGATGCACTGATTTTTTTAAGCTGCCTGGATCTTCAGGACCCCTTTCTATTCCTTTCTACCCATTGAGGCCATGTGTATTGTAGGCTCTTACATAGCAGCATATGATGACTTCGGGATTATTTATGCTGATCTAAATAGCTTAAGTTCTCCTGATAAAGCATTCCCAGGGAGATCGAAAATTGGGCTATTGTGGGGTAAAATGATCTTAGTCACTGTGTGTCAAAAGGGAGATGGGATTTGCCAGAGACAAATTTCTGAATCCTCTTAGGGAGATGATCCAGTTCAAGAAAACTCTCTGTAAAATTTATAGGGTGTAAACTATATAAGTGTACTATAATATCTTGTACTTTTCTTTTGGTGTCTTAAAAGTTTAAAGAAGCAAGGAACTTGCTATCTGGTGAGTACCATTAGAAGCATTTACAATTTCTAAGAAAAGCTGAAAATATCACACCAACTAGGTTTTCTTTGCAGGCCTCAGTATAGAAAATGCACGTGCACGCGCGCATACACACAGATATGTTCATCTTCCCAAATTGAATTCTAGCTTCAGATAGATAGTTGGTATAAATAATTGAAATGGTAAATCTAAAACGCCCTGACAATCAGCCAAACTCAATTTGTTGCCAAGTATCTAACAACAGTGTTTGTGAAAGCTGCTTCTAAAGTAACAGAGGGTGAGGTCATAAGCATACTGTGAAATTTGAGATCTTTTCCCCTCCAGTAGACTTGTGATAGTTACTCTTCATAAATCTAAGTACTCCACATCTTGCCCTCTTTCCTCACTCTCTGCTTATCCTTTTAGACTTAAGTCTTCTTGGAAATATCCTGGATTTGAAGAAAGCCTATCTGCATTGTTATTACCTTCCTCTATTGATTTGTTTCCAGGCTGTGGTCATGTCCTTGACCTCCCTGTGTCCAAGTCCTACTACCTAGGCCTCTGCCCACGGAAGAGGCCAAACAGCAACCCCAGTCCCTCCTGGACCTCCTGACTTCTTGCACAGGAGGGAGCCCTGTGATGACGTACATGAGGTTCTTTGCTATCCTTTTGTAGAAGGTGCTTCAATACAAAATATTAATACAATCTAACCTAGAGAAAGTTGCTAAAATGACTCACATTATTTGGGACCAATTCAGTGGCTTGCTAAAAGACATTTAATTTCTTTGTTTCATTTCTGCACCTCACTATTGAGTTTTGGAAATACTACATTTCAGTGAAGGATTTCTTAAATTGTATTGACAACTCGTAAAGAAAAGAGACTTCCCAGTGTTCTCACTTCTTCCTGGAATGTAGCTGTAGTATTCTTCCCTAGTACTATTAGGTACCTGTGTACAGGAAGTAGACAGTGATTCAGGTTAATGTTTCTATTAAAGAAGGTATTTGTAAAATGTAACAAGATCAGTAGTTAACTTTTTTAAGCTCTGAAAAAATAAAGATTACGTGTTAGACTTAAAATTACAGTGAAATCTGTCTTAATACTACTTTTATGGCTAACAAAGGTTATGCATTTATGTAAAAATATTTACAGAATGCCCTCAATAAAGGATATTAAAGATAGGTTTCGCTTTTAATGTTTAGAATTGTGACACTGCTGATGTCTGTTGTACAGTTATTAATTCTTCAGAAGTTCCCTAAGATGTCAAATATCATTTCTGTTCCTTTCAGAGACAAGTAACACCTGCTCTGTGATTCACTAATACAGCAAACTCTAATTTTGTCATTAAATATTTGAATTCTGTGATGTAAGTTCGTTTCTCTCAGTTATTTGGGAAATCTCTCAAACACTACCAGATAGGTAGGCAACGTCACACTTTTGTTGCTACTGGGAAGACCCTGTGTGCCTCCAGGAGACCTAAGAATTGGGATTAGCATTCTGATAACATTTCTTCATGGACATTCTAATGGGAGAACTTGAAATGTAAAAAAGACTAAAGAGCTAACTAACCTTAATTTAGACAATGAGCTTCTATCCAGCAAGAGTTAAGTTTTTTAAATTTTCTTCTCATGGGCAAAGCAGTTAAGCTGATTAGTAGTTACCTTTCTGCTGATATTAGTGATGTGCTCACCTCAAGTACATATTACCGCATGTGCCCTCATTCAGCAGACTATTTTCATGTCCTTTTAAATTGGAAAGAAGACTTGATCAAATTATGTCCATGTATTTTTATGGGAAAGCAAATGCAACTTATTGCATCGCGATTTGCTTTCAAGGGAAGTGGCTTTGGTGATTGCTGTAGCAGAATAACCCTCTGTAGATTGGCATAGACACAGTGAAGCAGGCAGACTGAAATATTTCCTGGGAGGACTGCAGGTGGAAGGGAAAGGCTACCACCTCCACTCTCCAGAGAAAAAAGGATAGAGAGATGGTTTGCCTAAATGAGGACTTGGCCTTTAGTAAATTAGGTATTTAAAGGCACCGTTCTTGTGAACTAATTATAAACCCACTGACTTGCAAAGATGATCTTTTCTTTTAGTATAATTTTTGTTAGCAATTATACCACAACCAGCTCTCAAATTTTATGGGAGAATTAATACAAATGTATATTTTTTTAAATCAGTAATGCCTTTCCTTCTTGCTGTCAACGAGAACATGCTTAGAAAAAACTATAGTTGTCCCTTGAATAACGAGTCTGAACTGCCTAGGTTCACATGTATGTGGGTTTTTTTTTCAATAGATGCATACTACAGTACTACGAAATCCATAGTTGGTTGAATCCAGATTCAACCAACCACACATATGGAGGACCAACTGTAAAGTTATAGGCGGATTTCTGATTATTTTGGGGGGGGATGACGGGGTGGCACCCCTGACCCTTTCATTGTTCAAAAGTCAACTATATTGACTTATCAATCATCATCTGCCTAAACAAGCAGATTGAGGGCAGGGTGAGATAGAAGAGGGAGGATAAAAATACCAGAAATAAATTTCAAACAAGTGCAAATGTTTCCATATTATTCCCTGATGATATCCATCCTGTGTCCCTCCTTTCCCTGGTGTGGGCAAACCTGGGTGGTAGCTGGACATATGTATGCACATCCACATATGCATACACACAGCCTGCATTAGAAAAGATACATGCACCCTAATGTTCATCGCAGCACTACTGTTTACAGTAGCCAAGACATGGAAGCAACCTAAATGTCCATAGACAGAGGAATGGATAAAGAAGATATGGTACATATCTATACAATGGAATATTACTCAGCCATAAAAAGGAATGAAATAGTGCCATTTGCAGCAACATGGATGGACCTAGAAATGATCATACTAAGTCAGACAGACAAATATCACATGATATCATACGTGGAATCTAATTTTTAAAAAATGATACAAATGAACCTATCTACAAAACAGAAACAGACTTACAGATATTGAAAACAAACCTATGGTTACCAAAGGGGAAGCATGGGGGTGGGGGAGGGATAAATCAGGAGTTTGGGAAGAACATACACTACTATGCATAAGATAGATAACTAACAAGGACCTACTGTATAGCACAGGGAACTCAGTATTCTGTGATAACCTATATGAGAAAAGAATCTGAAAAAGAATGAATATATGTATAACTGAATCACTTTGCTGTACACCTGAAACCAACAAAACATTGTGAATCAACTATACTCCAATAAAATTTTTAAAAAGAGCTGAGTTGCACTCCTAGATTCACCTGAATTCTCTTGGTGACCCCTTATTGCCTATCTGGACATAGACTGGCAGGAGACAGTAGTTCCAGGGGTCGGTGAAATCTGAAAGTGCCTCAGGGGGGCCATGATCAGAGCATGAGAAATACGAAGACTGAGACATGGAAGGAAAAACACATCCCACCACAGGCAAGCCTTACTTTGTGTTTCAGTAAACGTGAGTGTGCTAATGGCTGTCTTTCAACAAGATGATACAAAAGATGGATTTCCTTTTGGTTTGCTTTTTGAAAATCCAGGAAGTACATATACATAAAATGATTTTGTAGAGCCAGAGCCAGTCTGATGCAAAACTGATCTCTACTTACACATCACCCCCTCTCCCCGTTCTCCCCTCCACACTCTCCGCCCTGCTTTCCAACATTTCTTAAATTCTGCTTTAAGCTAACCCCTCCTAAGGTGTTACCTGTATTACAGTGCTGGTTTATAGTGGCCTAGGGCAGTTTCTCCATCCAAGCTCTGTGTCACAGTTATTTGGGGAGGTTTTGGAAAATGTACACATTTTATTCCCAAATTTGCCTTGTTGCCCCTAGTCATCTTGTCTTTTGCAAAGAAAATAAAATGGCTCCAGCAGGCCTGAACAGTGGGGCACCTGGCTTCTCCAGATGCTTACTAGATTTAAAGGAGCAAATTAAAGCTGTCAAGGAAATTAACATAATGTGCCTTTAAGCTGGATTACTGCTATAGTGTAACCTTCTGCCTTGACCCCCATTATATTTTCTCCCTTGAGCCTCATCGGGAGCCTCAGGATTTCCTGAGTCGGATTTTCACTTCCCAACCCCCTCCCACCCCTGAAGTTTTCTGCCACATTTTCTTCTTTCTGCTGAGTCATGGTCCTGGGCATTGCAGGTCTTTGGGGGGCTGCTTCAGTGGCCTGTCCTACTGGGCACTGCAGGGTGTAGGCTGGTTGGGCAAAGCCACCTTGTTTCCCTCAGTCCCACAGGAACCAGTGGACAGACCTAAGAGATTCTAAAATGACCACTGAGGTGCACTGTCACTGCGCTCACATTTTGTCTATTAGGCATTTTAAATGCTATTGATTCTCTCAGATAGAGTGGAGCTGTTCCTATAGAACATACATTCTTTTCCTGTCTTTACGTGCTCAACCCGTTCAAGGACGCCTGTTTCAGTGGGGTCTGGCCCCATCACACACTCATAACTAGATGTGTCAGAGGCTGGACAGGAATCGCCATTCCTACAAGTCCCGGGTTTCACTTATCAACACTGAATAGGAGCCTTTGTCCTGTGACACTGTATCCCAATTGCTTTGCCACTCTGATTATTTGTCAGATGACATGCAAAGAAGGGAAATGAGCTCATGAATTCTCAGCTTTACCCTGAGAGCTAAAACATGGCTTGGATGATTCACAGCTTCTGAAGAAAACTCCTCTTATGTGCTCTGACCATGTGCACCAAGTGCTCTGTTTAATTATAATACTACATACTTGGTGATCGAAACCTGAAGCTTTCTGTTAGTTTTTCATAAAACCAATCCTTTCTTTTACTGCCCCAGGAAGGAAAATCTGGTTCCTACGATCAAACATACCTTTTTATTCACAGTACAGTGGCTTCCTTCAAGGAGTTTTGCTTTTTTTTACACCTGGAATTACAGTGACCGATACTGGTGGACACATGTACATTGGTCTGAAACTTTCCCATACTGAAATAGCCTCAGCATTTGGACAGAAACTGTGGGAATGAACAATGTGTGAACTGTGTCCCACTCCACACCCCCCGGGGACTAAAAATAAAACACACCTTTAACTGGAGTGGACATGGGCAGGACGCCCCCTTGTGGTGGTTTACTGGAGGCAGCACTGCCCTGTGGTCCTGCCCTGTTTTGAGTTCCAGCTCCAGTCTTAACAGGTGGGTGGTCTTGGGCAAGTTATTGACTCTCTCTGTGCCTGTTTTCTTAGCTTTAAAATGGGAGTGGCTATCTACTTCACAGGTTATCATAACAATTAAATGAAATAATCAATGTAAAGCCTTTAGCCCTGTGCCTGGCACATAAGGCTTCATGTATGTCAGCTCAGCTATGGGCTATTCTCTGTGATGGATCCAAAATAAAGTAGTAAACCTTGCAGGCTGATGATGCCTGCCAGACCATACTGCTGGCTAGAAGAATGGACGTGTTTTTCTTAAATCCATGTTGATACAGGGCACATGGGCAGACATTCCAGGCCTCTTTGGCCATTTTTATGATCTATGGACATAGATCCCTTGACATTTCATATATTCCAGCCCTGGGATAAAGGAGAGGCTCTGGTCTAAAGGGGCCCAGGGGTAGCCATTTTCTGGAGGAAATTTCTAAAAAGACTAAATTCACAAGAAAGAGGACTGAGAGAATTTGTCTTTAGTGTCTGTGGCATCAACTACAGGAATGGAAATGAGTGGTTTTATGGTCTAGGAGATTATTTGATATGCCCTTTGGGCAGCAATTCATACTCCTCTTTAAAAAGAAGTTCAAGGTTGGCCTACATATGTATAGCATTTCTTTTCTCGAAGCATCTTTAGACATTCAGCTAAAAGAAGGAAAGAAGGCCCCAGAAAAACTATGATGGCAGCATACTGTTTTCCCATGGTTGTCATGGTGCTATTATTTATGATGTCCAAGTAAACCCAACATGATTTGGGAAATAAGTCATTTGTAAAGGACCATCCAGGCAAGAAGGATCAGGCTAGTTATAACAATGGATCTGCCCCACCCCAAATCCCAAACTCTACTTTTCTAAAAATTACACTATGCATTATTTTTTAACAAATTGCAAGCCATGCAAGTTTCTTTTAAAAAATCCTTTCTAGCAGAGAGCCTCCTGGCTTTGTCATTAGCTTTTTGTTCTCAGGCAAATTACATAATTTTTTTGTGTCTGTTTTTTCATCTTTCAAAGGAAAATAATCTACACCCTGCCTGCCTCAGAGTCCCGGTGAGTAAACTAAGATGTGTGGAATGTGAAAGAGCTCCGGGAAGTACAAAGTGCTAAAGAAGTGTGGGTTACACACTAAAACCTTGATCTTCAACTGTTCCCACCCAGTGCCTAAGGGATTCCTTTATACACCACCCCCCTTTCTTCTACAGGTCTATCCTTGTAGTACTAGATGGTATCACTACCCCTCTCTTCCCTCTCTCTCAAGGAAAAAAATTCCCACAGACAGCTGGAGGCTACTTGCCATTTGGGAAGCAGAACAAAGGCAGGAGTAAGAGACAGTCCCAAACTGCTCAGGGAAGGGGACAACTGGGCTTAGAGGCAACCCCAAGAGAAAAGATTCAGAGCATTCCAGGGACTCAGGGAAAGAACTCCTGGGCAAGTCTCCTGGATGCAGCTCACCCCAGGACCACAGGTAACTCTCGAGAGTTCTGACATCCTAGTATATAAACTGCTCTCCACCCACGTGGGAAGACTGATTGAAAACAAAAAATTTCAGGAACTAGTCAGAGAGGATGGACATACTCCTCAGGACCAGGGGCTAGATGGAGGCACGTCCATGTCCTTACTGCGTCTGGGTGTCCTAAGGTAAAATTGACAATGAAGAGGGCCACAGAAATGGCCAAAGTCTTAGGAATTCACTGAGTAAATGTGAATGCAATGACACTTAGTTATTCCAGAGAGACAGGATACTGATTAAAGGATGCGACCTGAGGACGTTCTTTCAGACACAGGAAAGACTAGACACTCTTCAGCTCCACTCACTGGGAGCAGCATTATTATCCTGACTAGGGGAGACCGGGGCCATCAGCTCTGTCCTCCCCTTTGGGGTGTTTCACCCGGCCTCATTTTCCCTTTAGAAAAAGCAGGATAAAGGGCTAGAAGTGGACATAACTGTCTCCTCCCAGGCCTAATGCCAAGCGGGTCTCAGCCACCTACTCATGCTTCTGATCCTCTGGGCTCCACCAGATTCTGAGTCCCCACCCCACCCCTCTCTCTCTCTCTCTCTCTCTCTCTCTCTCTCTCTCTCTCACACACACACACACACACACACACACACACACGCGCGCGCACGCGCACGGCTGTCCTCATGCACATGCCACTCACCAGCTATGTTCGATGAGAGAGCTTGAGGACCCCACATGGAGAACGGGAATGCGAACCGCAGTCGATCCCCCTTCCCTGGGCTTCCTTCGGGCCCCTGTTTAGTTTTCCACTTACTCAGTTTCTCCTCCCCGAGGTGGAATGAGGGTGGATGAGAGGCAAGAGGAAGCTGATGTTGCCACTGGGGGGATAGCAGTTAACTCTACCAAATACCATCCTTACAAAAGTGTGAGTGACAGGAAGGGGCAATTAGGGGAAAGGACTGACTCTTCTTTCAGAAGCCCTTCAAACCCATCCTTCTCTGTGACGAACGGTCCAAGAGTAGCCTTGCCTGTGGGCAGATGTCAGCTTCTAAGCCATAATTCCACAAGTAAACCCACACAAGACACTGGCCGAAAATTTCATTGTAGGCTTTTTATCTAAGAAAAGCAAGCCTTGAATATAGTGCTCAGGTCTGCTTAAGCCTTCAAGAGTGCTATCCCCCTGAATTCAGTCAAGACAGGAAATAAATCCCACCTCACTACTCACTGTACTTTCACTGGCCTGGCTATCTTTCACTTCTCCAAAAATGTGAGGTTCTTTTGCACCTAAAAATCTTCACATGCTGTCTCTGATGCCAAGAGTACTTCTTTCCCAACTCTCCTCGTGGCCCTTCATTTCTCATCTATCAAGTCTACACTTAAATGTCCCCTCAGAAAGACCTTCCCTGACCACCGCATCTAAAAGAGATCCCTTGCCTTTTCCTCTCACAGTATCCCTTCTTTCCTTTCATAGACCTGATGGAGACGTGTATTTATACGTTTGTTTTCTTCTTCACTGTCTCGCCCACATCCAGCTCAGAGAGGTCAGGAACCATGTCTATTGAGTTCACCAGGTTGCATCAGGACCTTGGATTTACCGGGCACTTAGGACACTCTTATTACATAAATGAACCTGTCCTCCACTTAAAGCCCCCATGCAGGACCAGTAGGAGTTCACAGAAAAAAAAAAAAATCCAAATAGCTAAACACATGAAAAGATATTAGCCTCACTCATAGTTAGATGACACTTGGTAATCTAATACCATTGAACAAGACCACATTTTTGAAGGCAAATTGTCAACATTTATCAAGATTCTACTCACTTGAACCTGGTCCCCTAACTCAGCCACACCCCCAGGCTCGTGCTCTGCTGGTCTTCAACCAGCAGCTTTTCTCGACCACCCCACGCTGTACCCACACTCAGATCGCTGTTTCTTAGCTCACCCTCAATTAAAGTAGCTGAATTACAGTAAGTTTCTCCAGCTCTGGAAGACAGAAAGCAGTTAACAGGGGTGAGTTAATTCCCCAAAACAAATAAAATAAATACACTCTGTTTTTGTGTTCCTGTTTTATATTGGATGTAGTCAGGTACTCCACTGCTCCCATTCACCTTCTGCAGCAATGCATCCTCCTTGACTCTAGTACTTTCCTATTCTTTAGGATTCTGAATAGGGAAAGGAAAGAAGGAATAATGCTTTTCTTAAGCATTAACTGTTGTACTGGGCAACCCTCTTATTCTTCTACACCAGTTAGCAGTTAACTGTCTCTCAGTTCCAAATCCACACTTTTTTGCTCTACTCTGTGATGCTGGAGCTGGACTCTGTGAACATTGCACCTGCTGCTTTTGGACCCCTGAGCAATTAACTACTTTTAACTAATTAGTGATTACTTATGTTAAATTCTGCCTATTCTAATAAATGGCATGGTTTCTTTTTCCTGCCTGATACAACATCTCAGTAGATTCTCAGGAAACTGGGCACAGCATCTGTTCCAGCCTGTAATCAATTCTCCCCAAGTCTCTTTCGGCAAATCTCTTACTTCTGGCAAATGATGTAATTTCCTACTTTGCTAAGATCAAGACTATCCTATTGCAAATAATTTCACTCCTCCCACCTCCTTATCTAAGTTCTGTTGCATCTCCTGCACTCCCAACTTTAGTACTCCTATACCTACTTAATGAGTACCCTCTTCTGGAGCCCTTGATTCCCACTTCCTTCTGCTTCTTCAAAGACCTTACTCCATCAACAATAACCTCATTTTCTTATATCCCTAGTCTTTCCTCCTTCACTTTTCCTTCTCTTAAAGGACAAATGTTTGCCTCCATCGTGAAATCTGTTCAAAACTTTTTCTTGCCCTTGCTACCCATTAAGACATCACCTTCTCACGACTCTGGCACAACAGATTTCGTGAGTGAATGGTCTCGACTCACTAGGCCTTAAAAGTCTGGTTTCTTTCCCCATCACCCTGCTGGCATTGCTCTCTCAGGGACAACCCAGTCCAAAACTCGATGACCAGTTCTCTGCAGTCGCACTGAAGTCATCTACTTTCTAGCTTTCTGACTTGCCTTCTTCCCACCCCCAATGGCATACTTTTCCAAAAATTCTGTACTTCCTCTCTCCTCTTTTTACACACCTTTTTCCAAGTCAGTGAATTCACTCCACAAGCTAATTCTTTTTACTTGTAGGCAATTCTACTACTCTAGCCTTGACCTTTCTCCTGAATTCCAGAACTGAATTTCTGGCTTCCTGCTGGAAATTTCCACATAGCTCAACAGGTCCAAATCTGAATTCATCTTGTCTCCTCACAAGCCTGTCTTCCTTCTCTTAACATCCTACTTAGGCTGAAAAACTTGCTCTCCTTGATTTTCCTTCCCTTTCCCTTCCATTTTCTCAGTCATAAACTAGGAATAATAATAGTGCTCATTTCATGGGGATAAAATTTTGTTGTAAAACCATTAAGAGAGTTAATATTTTTTATTACTACAATTGCTTCAGTTAGTGGAAATCTGGCAATCATATTTCTTATACACCACCTTTCCTGCATGACTTTTTCCATCTCTGTCTCTAACCTCGCTCTGACCCTCACTAATGTTGACCTGAACTACTCCAATTGGTCAACATTTATCAATAGTCTGCTGTATGCAATGTGTTTTGCATAATAAGGTAATTCATACTCAGTCTCAAAGAGTTCTACTTTTTACTCCAGTGGGAAAGGCAAACAAACAAATTGAATACAACCCAAAATGAACTGAGGGCTGCCCCAGAGATTGGGGATTGCAGTAGCATTTCCCTGCCTCCCCAATCCAAACCTGCCTGAAAGTACTGTCAGATTCATCTTCAGAAACTGATCAGTTACATCAGAGCTCACATATTCTTATGCCAATAGAGGACAAACAGGGAATAAAATGGAATGAAATAGATTTGTAGAAGGAAGTAAAAAGTGGTGTGGACTGTGGCTAACTGAGCGTGGTGAGTGTATGCCCTAAAAGGGCATGCTGGTACTCAGTTTCAGTCATTGTGGCTATATGGGAAGCAGGCGAGTCCTGCTAGATCCTCCAACTTTTTAAAAGAGAAACCAGGTAGACATTTTTATGTGAACCATCTCATTTGAGCCAAATAAAACACATCAGTAGGTAATATCTGGCTCTTAGGCTACCATTTTGGGAGCCCTCATTTATGTCACTTTTCTGCTCAAAAACGTTTAGAACATCCTCATTACCTACAAAATTAAATCTGAATTCCTCAGTCTGACATGCAAGGTTCTATGTGATCTAACCCCAGCCACCTGCCCAACCTACTCCTCACTTTCACATATGATAGTGCAATCCTAATTGTACTACAGGAGACCATTGCTTCTCTCACTTCCTGGGCTTTGGTCACAATGTGTGCTGGCCCAGGATGCCATCCCCATTCAACTATTGTCTATTAATGAAAACACAATGACCCAAAACCTATGGGATGCAGCAAAAGCAGTTCTAAGAGGGAAGTTTATAGCTAAACAGCCGACCTTAAGAAACAAGAAACATCTCAAATAAACAACCTAACCTTACACCTAAAGCAATTAGAGAAAGAAGAACAAAAAAATGCCAAAGTTAGCAGAAGAAATGAAATCACAAAGATCAGATCAGAAATAAATGAAAAAGAAAAGAAGGAAATGATAGCAAAGATAAATAAAACTAAAAGCTGGTTCTTTGAGAGG
>NC_041224.1:108281896-108299685 GCF_002837175.3 Physeter macrocephalus | reverse complement strand
GGGAGATGCAAGAGGGAAGAGATATGGGGACATATGTATATGTATAACTGACTCACTTTGTTATAAAGCAGAAACTAACACAACATTGTAAAGCAATTATACTGTAATAAAGATGTTTTTAAAAAAGAAACAAATATTGTCTATTATTCAGGGTTTCAGTCAACATCTTTTCTTCCCCAAAATTTCCCGATTTTTTTGCCAAGCTGATGTAACTACCTCTTCTTATACACTCCCATTGCTTTTCCTGATACTCTGGCACATTTTACTGTAATTTACAGATGTGATTTGCTCTCACTGCTAAACAGCCATCCCCCAGAGAACTGAGACTGAATTTCAATTATGTCTGCATATCTAAGAGCACACATTAGTAAATAACATATGTGTGTTCATGTATTACATGAAGACATTGTCTCAGTCAGCTCAGGCTGCTGTAACAAAACACTACAGACCGGGTGGCTTAAACAACATATCTCACAGTTCTGGAGGCTGGAAAGTTTAAAATCAAGGTGTCAGGCAGATTTGGCTCTTGGTGAAGACACTTCTGGGCTTGTAGAAGGCTGCCTCTTCACTGTTTCCTCACATTGCAGAGAGAGAGCTCTCATGTTTCTTCCTCTCTCTATAAGGGCATTAATTCCATCAAGAGCACCTCACCCTCATGAGCTAATCTAACGCTGATTATGACCCCAGAGCCCCACCTCCAAATACTATCACATTGGGTATTTGGGCTTCAGCATATGAATTTAGGGGTATACAACATTCAGTTCATAGCATACATGAATGACAAATGTTACTGTAATGCTTTACCATGCCTCTACCCTCAAAAAAGACCAACCTAAAGTATTTTTCTCTTTCTTTAACATTTTTTACTGCTTCCATTTATATATTAATTTTTGGATTTTTTTTTAACCTAAACTCTGCTGAGAATTGTGTATGTGTCTGTGTGGGCATGTGTGGTGTGCATGTGTGGTATGTACACATATGCACTGAACAAGTCACTTTGCTAGGCCTTAGTTTCTTCACTTGTAGTATTAGAAAATACTACTCATTTCATAGGGGTGTTGTCAGGATTAAATGAAATAACTACATGTATGGCAATTTGCATACTGTAGGCACTCAATGCGTGTTAACTCTATTGTGGTAGTGGTTGTATGTATGCTTGGCTATGAGAAAGCTGAGGTCTTCCTTTTCACAAATAATAAATCTAAAATACTTTTGAAACTACAGACCAGAATTCCCTGGTGGTCTGGTGGTTAGGATTCCGCACTTCCACTGGAGGGGGCACGGGTTCAATCCATGGTCAAGGAACTAAGATCCTACATGCTGCGTGGCGTGGCCAAAAAAAAAAAAAAAAAAAAAAAGAAAGGAAATTACAGGCACCTGTGAGCTGTGCCAATACATGTTGTACAAAGACCTAACTGGTTGTGCAGAAGAAAGAGGATGAGAGCATAACATCCCTGGAACAGAAGGCAAGGGTGAGAGCTTAAGACAGAGGTGACATCAACAGGTGACCAATGAAACTGTGTGTGGTAGTGGGTGGGGGAAGTGTGGTAGATATTTTTACTCTGAAATACAGATGCCAGCAGCACAGCTGGTGCTTCCTGTCAAGTCAGGTGGAGCTGGGAATGAGAGTGGGGCAGAGAATGGGAGGAACAGACCTGGTCCTTCCTACGGAGGCTTAGGCCTGGGGAGAGGGTACTGATGATGAACTCACATTCCAGATATCTCTACTGTTTTCTGAAGGTTTCCTCTTAGACCCTTCTTAGGAGAAGCATGTATGCAGACCACGAATGTAGGTACACCAAGGTATGCAAACCAAGAGCCAGAAGAGACCTTGAGAGTATGTGCTCAGTGCCAGCAGGTGAATTCCTGAGCCACCTGAGGAAGAATTTCTCTTCTTTTCTTTGATCAACTTGATAGTACTTCTGTAGCCTACCACACACCAGAGTTCTTCATATATATAGAGGAAATATAAAGAACACATTTCCTCCATTCAGACAGACTGGAAAAAACCTATGAGAACATTAATGATGGCTGTGACCTTTCAGTAACAAAGTGCCTGACCAAACAACCTTAAAGTCTGGTTTGAGAGGGCCCTTGTAGGCTGAATAAATGGCCTCCTAAAAGTTTCCATGTCCCAATCCCTAGAACCTATGAGTAAAAGGTGATTTTTACAGAAGTGATTAAGGATTCTGAGATGGACAGATTATCCAATGACCCCAATGTAGTCATAAGTGTTCATATAAGAAAGAGGCAGGTGGGTTAGAATCAGAAAAAAAAGCAATGTGATGAGAGAGAGAGATTGGAAGATGGTAAACCACTGGCTTTGAAGAGGGAGGAAGGGGCACAAAACACGGAATGCAGATGGCCTCTAGAAGCTAGAAAAGGCAAGGAAACAGATTGTGCCCTGAGCTTCCAGAAGGAACACAGCCTTGCCAACACCTTGATCTGAGGACTTCTGACCTCCAGAAGTATAAAATGATAAATTCATATTGGTTCAAGCCAATTTCTTACAGAAGCAAAGGGACACTGATACAGTACTTAACCCCCAGGGGAGGTAAGTGAGCTCTCAGGAGGGATCGCCCACCTGAGAGGTGGAGGCAGGGGTAGGGTTTCCCTCTGAAACCACAGACAGCCAACCTCCGACCCCAACCTCAAGCACAGATCCATATGAAGAGAAATAAAAATTTAAAGCAGAATATACTAAGTGCCAAACGGATGACAAGTTCAGCTAGGGCTTTAGGCATTTAGAGGAGGGAATGAATGAATGCTTCTCCTATTCAGCCTTTCCATGACAGGCAGGAGGTTGTGCGCCCAGGTTTCTCCCGGACAGTCCAAATTTATAACTGTCATCCTAGTGTAATCGTGAGTAGGGACTTTCACTCTCAAAAGTGTCTGGCATCATGATAAACCACATGGGCATTCTAATGACAGAGCACTAGACAGGAAGCCACTAGACACTCCATACCCTGTTAGGAATAGCTTTGAACTTGAATCTCAATGCAGAATTAAAAAATGATACCCAAGTTATCACGCCACTGAGATCTTAGAAAAAACTTTTGGTTGACTGTGAGTAAAACAGACATTTCAACAATACTTGACATACAGTACTCAGATTCTCTTCCAGGCAAAGTTAAAGTGAGGAAACTTAATTTACATTGTCTAATGAGATACAGTGATTTTAATGTATGACACCTCCTGCAGCTGAAGCAGCTGAGAAGGACTTTTGTTTTGTTTTGCTTTGAAGCATTACAATAAGCAGGACAGTGGTAGTGGGTAGAGAGTTGGGGAAAGGAAGAATAGGAAGAGTTGGAGAGGGAGATTATAAGACTATAAGCAACACTGAAGAGAAAAGACAGTGAGTTCTAGGTTTCTTGCCATATTTACCTGTCTTAAAGAGCAATCATTGGATCCTACATCTGAACTTGATTCTCAAGGTGCTATCCTTCCAAAGACATTTCCTGCTCCAGATGGGAGGATAGACAGTGGGGACGATAGACTCAACTCTGAGTCTGTGCCAGGAGGGTGCTTTGGAGTGCGGAGGTGAGGGGTTTCAAATCCACATGTCACATCCAACCAGGCACAGGTCGAATCATGTCACTCAAATTGGTCCATAAAGGGAGGAAAATTAAAATGCTGATAAATGAGCACATTTATCGAACTATGGGAAGCTATTTAGTGTGCTCAAGTTCATGCCTACCTTTGGGGGATTTTGATGAGACTCCATGTCTTCTAGCCAACTTATTAGCCACAATTAATGCAGTATTTAATGCTGCATGTCTTTCGGGGGCACCTCGTCTTCTGTGTTCTTGAATTCCTCTTTGCATCCCTCCTCCCCTGGGATAATACCACTTAGGATTCCAGAGCTGGCCTCTGGTTGAATCTGCAGAGGTTTTTGTCTAGTCTCCTTTGCACTCTCTCCCTCAACACTCCCTTCTCTTCACTCCAGGCCTCCTGGAGGCAACAGTAAATTTTCTCCCAAGATATTTGTGTAGTTTTGTGAGAGGAAGAGGAAAAAAAAAGAGAAAGGAGGAGAAAGGGGTGAGGAGAAGAAGTGGGGACAGGGGGAGGGGAGTGAGGAGGAGCAGGGAGGAAGGAATACAGGAAATATTCCATATTTCAGGGTAGAGTGGCTGGGGAGAGGGGAAAAGACCACTAAAAGCTCCCGGTCAGTCACAGGCCCTGTGTCCGCTCCATTTTTAATGTCTCAGACAGGCTGAAAACGGGTCCGTGGGAAGTCGTAACACCTACCAAACCCTCGACAGCCGCTATTCTTCACAGAGGCTGTCAACAATGGCCTGGCTGCCAGTGTCTGACTGAAATAATAGCTGTACCTACAGGATCATTTGGAAGACAGATGGTGGAGGCAATCCCCATTCATCTGCCAGCAGCCATTTCATAAATTCTCACTGTCCTGTCAGGCCCAGAAGGGGAAGGCACAATGCAGCCTTGCTAATTATCCAAGCTCACGGATAATTGCTTTAAAGACAGAACTTCTGTCCCACCCGTCTCCTGCTCCTCCACCCAACTCCCCCGTGCCAACCCTACTCCAAGGTGCTTTTGAGAATACCTTTGGCACCCTTAGAAAAAGCAGGTCTCTAAAGCGTAAAAGCCTTGATTTTTGCTAGGTGGGGGTTATATTTTCATTTTTTCACTCTGCCCTCCTTCCCAGTAAGTCTTGCAGCTCCAAAATTAGGTCGTTCGCCTTCCCTACTATTTGCTGCTTCCATGATCTGGCCCATCAGTATTCTATATTTCAAAGTCTGGATGACTTTTCCTATTCTGAGTTGCCATTCTCTACTTAAAGTACCAGACACATCTGTTATCATTTTTCTAGCATGCATTAAGCCAAGACTTAACTCAAGGCAATGTTTATGGATTTAGAGAACTTTCGAGAGCTCCATATCATTCCAGCACATCTGAGATCCTTAGTTGTCATTCAGAAGCAATTTATGAGAATCTACTAAGTGGATGTGAACAGGAATGAAGGTGGGGAGAAGCAGGGAAGCCCTACAAGTGAGGGTGGCTTATTGAGCTTTGACCTGTGCAGTGACACGGACCCCACACTGGCTTCAGTACTCTGCAGTCACCATCTTGAAATTCTTAATCATTCTGAACAAGAGCACCACATTTTCATTTTTGCACTGGCCCTACCAATGGGCAGCTTGTTCTGCTACAATTGTTGGAAAGGGGGAGCATTTGGCAAGGGGTCAGGAAGAACTACCTCCTGGGCCAAAGTTGAGAGGCCGGAAGCTCCAGACAGAGCAGAGATTAACCAGTGGAGGAGAGGCAATGATCAGTACATGTGGCAAGGGAGACATAAACAGCATATATTATTAGTGTCTATTTGAGCACTACCCCAGGCATGGCCTGCTTTCAGGGTGCTGACAAAATCAAATGTGCAAGCCTAAAGACTGGAGATAGATCCCAGATCACTGTAAATTCAGCAAACTAACAGCACCCCCTGTGATTCTTCTTGGGAAACAATTAGCTGGCTTCAACCACCACATTACCAATTTCACTATGTACCAGACCTCAGCAGAAGATGTATTACACGGATTTGTGAGAAATAAGGCCAGAATGTAACTTGGAGACTGCAAAGGGAAGGCTTTGAATGCCAGACTGGGGAATACGGGAAAACTCTTGAAAAATTTGGTCAGGAGGGTGACTGCTGGAGCTCTGGTTGCCCCAAGAAAAGAAATATTCTTTCTAGATCCACTGGGCCATCTGTTCATAAGGCTTAAATAACAAATAACTCTCCACCACCTTGCCCTTGTGGCACGTTTCCCTCCCAATGCTCTCTTTCCCTATACTGTTTCTGCCACCACAAACACACAGCAGAAAAAGTGTAGCTGTTGTCTCCAATTCTGGCCCCACTGCTGCCTTGACCCACCTCAGACTCAAGTCACTGATCATGCTTTCAGTGCATTGCACTGCATATACCTGACCTCTCCCAAATTGCTTAGGTGAGCAATCCCACCCATGACCCTGTCTATGGTAGGCAGAATTCTAAGAATGACCCCAATGACCCTTGGCCTGGTATAATCTCTCCACCAAGAGTGTGAGTAGAACCC
The DNA here is from genome assembly GCF_002837175.3 of Physeter macrocephalus. Lineage (NCBI taxonomy): Eukaryota > Metazoa > Chordata > Mammalia > Artiodactyla > Physeteridae > Physeter > Physeter macrocephalus. The sequence continues at coordinate 108,293,614 of NC_041224.1, read as the reverse complement.
GTGAATAAGATGAGATACCATTCCCATGATTATGCTATGCTATATGGCAAAAGGGATCCTGCAGATGTGATTAAGGTTACTAATCAGAAAGAGTGGGCCTAATCTAGCCACATGAGCCCTTTGAAAGCAGAGTTTTCTCCAGCTGGTAGCAGAAGGGCAAGTCAGAGATGGAAGCATGAGAAGGACTAGATGCCCTGATGGGCTCTGAAGATGGAGGGGCCATGTGAGAAGGAATGTGGGTGGCCTCTTGGAGCAGAGTGACCCCCAGCTGATAGCCAGCAAGGACATGGAGACCTCAGGCCTAAAGCTGCAAAGGCACTGAATTCTGCTGACAACCTGAATGGCTTAGAAGATTCTTTCCCAGAGCCTCCTGGTAAGAGCCTAGTCTGGCCAATGTCGTGATTTTGGCCTTTGGCAACCCTGAGCATAGAACCCAACAAGCTGGCTGAACATCTGACCTACAGAACTGTGTGTAGTTTTACATACAGAAATGTAAATGTATGGTAATTTGCTAAATGTATGGTAATTTGTTGTGTAACAATAGCAAAGTAATCCACTACTTTAGCCCCTTCCCAGCACTGTCCTATTTGGTGGCTCAAGTCCTGCCACTTTAACACTTAGAGACAGGGTCATAATAAGTGAGCTTCAGGAGCTGCATCTGAAGGGACAATAAATTGAAAATGAGAGATGAGAATTGAGTCAACCAGTTGGGACATTATTGTAAATGACCAGCATGAAGAAATAAGGTCCTAAATTTAGTGGCATTAGTTATGGTAAGAGCAATAGATTTGAGAGTCCTTATGAAAGAAAAACTGTCTAGATGTAGCAACTGACTGGATGGGAGAGAGACAGCTAGCTATTATGTTGGCTTCTGGAATGAGCTAGAGAGAACACTGGTCCCCCGTGATGGCATGTCCATTAAACTTAATGGAAATAAAATGTGTGTTCAGCTCCTAAAGATGACTCTTCTCCTATGATAAGAAGATACCATGTTAGTTAAATTTGTCGGTGGCAAGTAACAGCACTAATTCAATTCAAACCAGTTTAGGGGGAAAAACGAGGAGGATGCTTCACATTGAGATGCAGGTGTTTCATAGACCCTAGAGACAGGAAAGCAACAGAGCCTCTGAGAGGACTGTACTGCAATATGAAAGCTCCTGGGACCAGAGAGTATGGTCAATCCATCTCCCGTCTCTTCTTCCGCCAACGACCATCCTGTGTGCCAGTTAGCCCACTCGGCAGATGGAAGATGGCCACAGCACAGCTCTAGGGTTGAAGGGGAGCCAAGGCCAGACTGGAATTGCTAAACCCAACTGCTAATCTTCAGGGAAAAGGGTCAGGTTTGTTAACATGGTTGCCTCACCTCCCACCCCACCACCACACTGCTGCTCTCAGGAAAGTGGGAGAAGAGTTGGCTCTTGAGCATGGCAGACACTCCCAAAGTTGTTGACACAAAAAGCAGAAATCATTTTTCAAATCTTAATTTCCACAGACACAAGAATGTACTCTCCTTTCTATGAGGGAAGTGTAGCATCATGCCTCTAGCAGCTGGATTCTAATCCTGATGCTCCCTCTAACCAGTGGTGTGAGTGACACTGAGGAACTTCTCTAGGTCTCGATACCACTAGCTATAAAACAAGGAACTTGGTCCAGGTGTCATCGAGGGCTCCAGCTTTAACACCTGTGATTCTAAGTCCTTGTGAGCGGAAACGATGCTGCATTGATCCAGTCCTCTTGTTTAACTTTCCTTTGCCTTCCTAAAGATCAGAAATAAAGCCTCTCAGCATTAATCCTCTCATCGGCTTACAACAGGAAGAAAGCCAGCCAAGGAAAATATATAGTTTGTATTCTGAGAGAGCTGGACCATCTGAAAATCTACTTAGTACTCAAAAAACACTCACCCTGAGCCTGGCATTAATTGGCTTTAAGTCTCTGCCTGGACAGGAGGAGCAATGGTTCTGTGCTCCTTGACAAAAGTGAGTCTCTGAGATCCACTGGGCAGCCGCAGCTGCCAACATCCTGACTATTTCTTGCAGTTTTCCTTAGATCCATAGAAGGTCAGAACTTCAGGGGCTTTAGTCTAATTCCTTCATTTTCTATATGACAAAACAGAGACTGAGAGAAGAGAGGGGACTTGCCCAGGGCCATATGGATAGTAAGGGACAAAATAGGGCGTAGAGCCAAGTGGCCTGACTCATGTTTTTGCACTGCCCCCTCTTCTGTGAACAGAGTAAGCGATGTGATCAACACTAGAGCCTCAGGGATGAATCAGCATCCTTCACTGATGGTACCTGTTATTTATGGGTTCAGTTTTGACTCTCCCCAACCAAAATTCATATTTTGAAGTCCTAACCCCCAATATATCAGAATGTGACCTTATTTGGAGATAGGGTCTTTACAGAGGCAATCAAGTTAAAATGAGGCCATTAGCGTACATCTTAATCCAATATGACTGTGTCCTTACAAAAAGTGGACATTTGGACACAGAGACACACATAGAGAGAAGCTGATGTGAAGAGACACAGGGAGAAGATGGCCTTCCATTGTTTTAATTTCCAAATGATTGCTTCCCCCTCCCCATCTCTGTCTAAAAACCATGCAAATATGTATTCATGATTTCATTACTAAAAATATTTGCTTAATATTTGAATAGAAAGATAAATATACACCAACCTGTTAATGTTCTCTCCATATTTCACAGCACCAAATAAGACAACTCCAACAAAAGCATAACACAGCAGCAACAGGAACATTCCCCCACAACAACAAAAAAAAAGAAGATGGCCTTCCACAAGCCAATGAGAGAGAAGAGACCTGGAACAGATCCTTCCCTCACAGCCCTCAGAAGGAACCAACCTAGTAGACACCTTGACTCCCGGCCTCCAGAACAGTGAAACAATAAATTTGTGTTGTTTAAGCCACCAGGTGCTTTTATTACAGTGGCCCTAGCACCAAAATTGTCTGTTAAACTCTCTTCATTTCAGGGCAACTTCTTTCACTAGGATTGAACATTGAAAGCAGTGTAAGCAACAGTGGGTACAAGGAATTGTTCTCCCTCACTGTCTTCCTTAACCTCCTTCCTGACCTCTTACCCTTTCTCTCATCCACTACCCCCAAAAAGCCAAAATATCCTAGCTTTCTTCAAGTGGCCCAATAGTCTCATAATCATCCCACTATAACCTGAGTAACTGCCCATGCTATCATTCCTTTTTTTTTTTTTTTTAAGTTTTATTTATTTATTTATTTTTGGCTGCATTGGGTCTTCATTGCTGCATGCGGGCTTTCTCTAGTTGCGGTGCGCGGACTTCTCACTGCGGTGGCTTCTCTTGTTGCGGAGCACAGGCTGTAGGCGCGCAGGCGTCAGTAGTTGTGGCATGTGGGCTCAGTAGTTGTGGCTCATGGGCTCTAGAGCGCAGGCTCAGTAGTTGTGGCACACAGGCTTAGTTGCTCTGCTGCATGTGGGATCTTCCCAGACCAGGGCTCAAACCCATGTCCCCTGCATTGGCAGGCAGATTCTTAACCATTATGCCACCAGGGAAGCCCCCATTCCTTCTTTTAAGCTACAGCCAGAAGCACAAATCAGTTTGAAAAGAGAAAAATGATAAAAAATTTATTTTTGAAAAAGTACACTGTGACTATCTCCTATCATACACATGATTATTTCAACTGTTCCCTATGATGGTTGGCTGTACTCTTTCCATAAGCAAAGCCATCTATTTGGAGCCAACATAATATCTCACCCATAGTGGTCACGAAGGTGCAGCACCCAAACCCTGAACAAGGAAAAAGTATGTGGGAGAACTTAAGAACATTTTAAGGTAAAGAGAAGCTAGTTACTGGCAATGTAACCTCCTCAATATTTTGGGTCTTTCAAAATTGTGTTCTATGTATATCATACATCCACTGCTTCTTCTTCTCCATGTGAAATCATGGGAGTAGACTCATCAGCCATGGATCTACTGTCACTAAATTGGAATTTATAGGAAACTTGTGGTGGCTGTAAACAATTCCCCCAATACCAGACCACCCTAGCATAACAAGAATTCCAGAGTTTTAAAATCAAGTGTGTCCAATCGTAGCAATATCTTTTTGGATCTGTCTCCTAGAGTAATGGAAATAAAAACAAAACTAAACAAATGGGACCCAATTAAACTTATAAGCTTTTGCACCACAAAGAAAACCATAAACAAAACGAAAAGACAACCTACAGAATGGGGGAAAATATTTGCAAACGATGCATCCGACGGGGGATTAATCTCCAAAATATACAAACAGCTCATAGAACTCAATATCAAAAAAACAAACAACCCAATCAAAAAATGGGCAGAAGATGTAAACAGACATTTCTCCAAAGAAGACATATAGATGGCCAACAGACACATGAAAAGATGCTCAATATCACTAACTACTAGAGAAATGCAAATCAAAACTACAGTGAGGTATCACCTCATACCAGTCAGAATGGCCATGATCAAAAAGTCTACAAATAATAAATGCTGGAGGGAGTGTGGAGAAAAAGGAACCCTCCTACACTGTTGGTCGGAATGTAAATTGGTATAGCCACTATGGAGAAGAGTATGGATGTTCCTTAAAAAACTAAAAATAGAGCTACCATATGATCCAGCAATCTCACTTCTGGGCATATATCCAGAGAAAACCATAATTCAAAAAGATACATGCACCCCAATGTTCATTGCAGCACTATTTACAATAGCCAAGACATGGAAGCAACCTAAATGTCTATCAACAGATAAATGGATAAAGAAGATGTGGTACATAATACAATGGAATATTACTCAGCCACAAAAAGGAATAAAATAATGTTATTTGCAACAACGTGGATGGACTTAGAGATTATCACACCAAGTGAAGTAAGTCAGAGAAAGACAAATATCATATGATATCACTTATCTGTAGAATCTAAAAAAAAAAATGATGCAAATGAATTTATTTACAAAACAGAAACAGACTCACAGACATAGAAAGCAAACTTATGGTTACCAGAGGGGAAAGGGGGCAGGGGAGGGAACAATTAGGAATTTGGGAGTAACATATACACACACTACTATATACAAAACAGATAACCAGCAAGGACCTACTATATAGCATAGGGAACTATACTCAATATTTTGTAATAACCTATATGGGAAAAGAATCTGAAAAAGTTATATATATGTATATAACTGAATCACTTTGCTGTACACCTGAAACTAACAGAACATTGTGTATCAACTATACTTCAATTAAAAAAAAAAAGTACGTCCATAATAGCTTCCAACATACATTTGCAAACAGCCTCAGAGCTAGGTAGGTCAAGTTTCAGAAGCAGACAGATAATTATAAATTTCTACCCCACAAATTTTTGTGCTCTGACACTTCCCTCTACTGGATATTGCCTTCTGTGCCCAGCCATGGAGTTCCCTCCCTCTGCTCTCCCTTTAGCTGAGACACTGGAATGCCTTTCTCCATCTCTCCAAACTTGGCTTAGAGTCTCATTTCTGCCCCCCAATTTCTTAAGGCTCTGACTACATTCACTCCCTCATCTATTTCCTCTGCACAGTGGCCCAATCTTCTCAGGCAACCATGAGTAAAGCACCTTGTAAAAAAACCAAGGTCTGTTTCTAATGCTGGAGCAGCGGACCTGGGATCTGAGCAAGAGATGCCGTAGCTGGAATGTGGTATCCTGGGTCCTCACTTTCAAAGGGAGACTTAAATGTGGTCCAGTGCGAGTCTGGCATCATAAGATGCAAAATTGTCTACTTTGAGTGCTGGTTGCATTTTTTAAGTTCTGAGATAAACTCAGGAAATTATCAGAAAGGATGATTTTAGACTTGCAAATTTTGTAGAGTATTATTTTTAAATTGTTAATGTGCATTTCTTAGAAACTGTCTCAGTCTAAAATATTTGTCAATCTCTGTGTCCTTGTCTATACAATTTGTTGATATAGAGACTTTTATAGCATGCTAGCTAATGTAGCAGCAGGTTAAAACAGGACACAGGCTTGATGTCAGCAGAGAGTTCAAGACTGTAGGTGTTACTCGACTACTTAAGGACAACTGGAAATGGGGGTATGTGAATACCAGTTTTTGTGACTCTTGGCCCATTACTCATCTCCAGCCTATAAAGAGGTTGAAGAGACCAAAAGGAAAGATGGGAATTGGAGAGAGGGTTTTATGTGGAGGTCAGTAGACTATGAACCTCTTTACCCCCTCCATGAGGGAGGCTGATACTTTACCTCAAGCCTAGTGATAAAGATATTAAGGAGGCCCTGCAGAGGGCTTCAGATGAGCCCCCTAGAGAGCAGTTCTCTGGTGTTTGACTCACAGATAAGAAATCTGAAGGAGCCAGAGGCTAGCAGAAGCATCATGAGCAAACAGTGTAGAAGTCCCTGCTTCTTAATAATTTTCATGCCCCCTACTGAAGGATTTAAGATGAAGATATTTTCTGTGCACCAGAGGTAAAAGGAGGGAGAGAGAGAATGAGAGCATGAGAGAAAGACCAGAACCATCTCAGAGGGACCCTGCCCATGAGAACACCTGGAGGAGCAGTGGGAAAAGAAGTGGGGAGATTCTGTGTGGAGGCAGTCATAGAGAATCGGGATTGTTACAGACTGAATTGTGTCCCCTAATTCATATGTTGAAGCTCAGTATGATTATATATGGAGATAGGGCCTCGAACGGGGTCATTAAGGTTAAATGAGGTCATAAGGGTGGGACCCCAATCTGATAGGACTGGTGTCCTTATAGGAAGAGATCAGAGCTCTCTTTCTCTTCCCTCATGTGCACTTGATGACACAGTGAGAAGGTGGTCATCTACAAGGAAGAGAACCTTCACCAGAAACCAGTCCTGCTGGCACCTTGATCTTGGACTCCCAGCCTCCAGAACTGTGACAAAATAAATGTCTGTTATTTAAGCCACCCAGTCTGTGATATTCTGTTATGACAGCACAAACAGACTAATATAGGGGTCTTAGGCAGTCAGCTGGAAAGTGCATCCCCTGAAGCAGAGGTTCATAGGTAAATAGTCCCTAGTGATGAGGGCATCTCCAAAGAACCCACAGAGCAATCCAAAAGAAACAGATTCATCCCACAAAGAAATCTCCAAGGTTAATGTTTTCACTGGTGAAGTATACCAAACATCTAAGGAAGAAATAACAATCTTACATAAACTTTTCCACACAACAGAAAAAGAGTGTGTACTTCTCAAGTTATCTTATGAATACATCATAACCATGACAATAAAACCTGATAGAGACATTGCAAGATAGAAAAATGTCAGTCTTCTTCAAAAGTACAGGTGCAAAACCTTAAACACAGTATGAGCAAACGGAATCCAGTGATTTAGGAAAGGACAACAACATCCTAACTGAGTGGAGTTTAATCCAAGAGTGCAAATATTAACATTTTAAAAATCAGTGTAATTCCCACAGTAACAGAATAAAGAAAAAAGATCATTTGATCATCACAATGAATATAAAACAATTTTATAAAATTCAATAATCATTCATATTTAAAAAAACTTTTAGCAAACTATGATAAATATGATAGCATCTCCAAACAACAAAACAAAACAAAACACCCTGAGATCAGATGAGCAACACTGTACTTACTGGAGGTTCTCACTAGCGCAATAAAGCAAGAGAGCACTGAACATTTGCCAAACCTGGAGACAGCAGTGCCAGCTCATGACTGCACCAATCAGGTAAGAACTTCCTAACCTCTTGTCCCTCCCCACCACTCCAGCACTGGAGAGGAACAGAAATCCCAACTAGCCAGTTGGGAGTGGAGTGGGGTGATGGCACAATCAAGAAAGAAACCAGGCTTCCCTGGTGGCGCAGTGGTTGCGCGTCCGCCTGCCGATGCAGGGGAACCGGGTTCGCGCCCCGGTCTGGGAGGATCCCACATGCCGCGGAGCGGCTGGGCCTGTGGGCCATGGCCGCTGGGCCTGCGCGTCCGGGGCCTGTGCCCCGCCGCTGGGCCTGCGCGTCCGGGGCCTGTGCTCTGCAACGGGAGAGGCCACAGCAGAGGGAGGCCCGCATACCATACACACACACACACACACACACACACACACACACACACAAAAAAAGTAGAAGAAGAAAGAAACCAACCACTCAGTTGCTCCCACTTCACGTTCCTTTCCACTGAAAGCGTTCTATCATCAGCAGTGCCAAACTGGGGGAGGGAGGAGTTTTAAACATTATTTTTTAAATGAAGATTGGAATTTTGATTCTTACACAAGGCTGGAAATTTTAGTTACTGAGATAGTACTATTTTGTAATATGTAGTGGCCACAGGACTTTTCCTTATCTGAGAATGACCTGGAAACCAGAGAATCTGCTGTAGATATTATCTAAGGGGTGAGGGAAAATGATATGAGAGCAGATGTGCATGGGGGAAATGAAGAATCAAGTTGTTTTCCATTCCACCCTATGACTGAAGTTCTTTCAAAATCCTGGTTATGCTGTTCTTAATGTTGTTAATGTGCTCACTGCTAGTCCTCAAAGGGCAAATGCTTCCCCTGGACCACACTTTCCTAGATTTGTTGGAAAAACAGTCTTCCTCTGCTGTCTTTCAAGACTTGCCTTTTGGCCTGGTCTGTTCTTGAGCAGGCAACGTACACATCCTACACTGACTGAGAAGGCAGAGGATTCCACAGGGGTCACAGATGGTGGTTTCTGTGTTGGGTGTGAGCAGAACATTGCCTTGTGCTAAAGCCAGTTCCAGCCTGACCATCCCAACTCCCTTACTCTGAAGCAGAGTAAGCAGAAGCAAAGCTCAAGGGCTATGGGAAATTTGTCATTGTGCGAAAATAGAGGGATGGCCCTGAAGGGTGTTGCTCTGCATGTCTGAGACAATCACCAGTACAGGCAACTCATTCTAAGGTCATATTCACTGTGCAAAAAGTGCTTAACGTATTATTGTCAAGACTTAATAGATATGGTCTCTATCCTCAAAGAACAATTTAAAACCAAAGATGGAACTAACACATAAAACACTATAAAATATATGCAAAATGAATATGCAAGATTATTAATATTGTCTAGAACTTGATACATCATCTCAGCCAGTGGAGAGTTCAGTGTCATTAAAAACAAACTTATTTATTAAAAGTCATTTTCTCTATATCTGACCCCAGTCTGTGCCAGATTTTAGCAGGTCACTGGGCCCATTCTGTTTTATCTCTTTTGAAGTTAGTTTCTCATCTTACTCCTGTCTTGGAAATGTAATGTATCACTGAGGTGGTTCTGAGTTTATGTTTTGTTCACTTTTAATGTGTGCTAAATGATTGGAAATGGGAAGCAGGTGGACACTTGGCCCAGAGATTAAACTCCATCTCCTTAATTAGATGGTGTTGATTAAGGCTTCCATGGGGTCCTTCTCACTGCCAAGTAAAAGAGCTCTCCAGTGGGGTTCCTCAAAGCATTTGGGAACTAATGGTTCACTCAGTTCCTCCTTTGCATTTATTCACAGATACTGAACAAACAGGATCCAAATTATCTTTATCTCTTTGGTTTTTCTCTAACAGTTTCACCACTGGACTTTCCTTTCTGGCAAGAGTTGAAACAGAATAAAGGGAATTCTGGATAGCCCCTGGCTGAACTTTCCTTCCTATTTTGAGTTAGCAGAATTTAGATATAGGAAGGGGTGGTGGCTGGGGGGTCTTCAGAAGAGAGAGCTTCAGGGCCTTAGGAAAGTGCTAGGTACTATATCAACCTATGGCTTCTCTTAACCAGGGGAACAGAGCAAGAGTTTGGAGACTGACAGATGTGAGTTTGAATCTTGGCTCAGCTGGTTATTAGCTGCAAACTGTGATGTGCTGGTAAATGTTTAACACAGACTCTTAAAGTAAATAAATAAGGCCTTAATTTGTAACATGTGCCAATTTTTGTGGTGTAAATACTCCTACCAGGACTGATTTTAAGCTACCAATGTGTTGTGACTAAATGCAAATTTAAGAAGAGATTAGTACTACTGGTTCTCATGGCTATATAAGCTGACATCCAGCTCGCTACTAACCAAATATAAGCACCAGTTTCACCATCTGTATGAAAGGGATATTTTGCATTATAGAGAGTAAAGTAATAATAACTGAATAATAAGTAGTAATAACTGAAAAGTGGCCAAAACAGAGCCTGACCCACACTAGGAGCTCAATAAATTGTCACTACATATAATCATTTTAACCTGGGCTTTAAGGAAGTGATTTCACATTGCTGAGCACTCCAAGAAGTCAGAGCATGTCAAGGAACCAGGATGGCGGAGTAGAAGGACATGCTCTCACTCCCTCTTGTGAGAACACCAGAATCACAACTAGCTGCTGGACAACCATTGACAGGAAGACACTGGAACTCACCAAAAAGGACTGATTTTAAGCTACCAATGTGTTGTGACTAAATGCAAATTTAAGAAGAGATTAGTACTACTGGTTCTCATGGCTATATAAGCTGACATCCAGCTCGCTACTAACCAAATATAAGCACCAGTTTCACCATCTGTATGAAAGGGATATTTTGCATTATAGAGAGTAAAGTAATAATAACTGAATAATAAGTAGTAATAACTGAAAAGTGGCCAAAACAGAGCCTGACCCACACTAGGAGCTCAATAAATTGTCACTACATATAATCATTTTAACCTGGGCTTTAAGGAAGTGATTTCACATTGCTGAGCACTCCAAGAAGTCAGAGCATGTCAAGGAACCAGGATGGCGGAGTAGAAGGACATGCTCTCACTCCCTCTTGTGAGAACACCAGAATCACAACTAGCTGCTGGACAACCATTGACAGGAAGACACTGGAACTCACCAAAACAGACAACCCACATCCAAAGACAAAGGAGAAGCCACAATGAGACGGTAGGTGGGGGGCGCAATAACAGTAAAATCAATCCCATAACTGGTGGATGGGTGACTCACAGACTGGAGAACACTTATACCACAGAAGTCCACCCACTGGAGTGAAGGTTCTGAGCCCCATGTCAGGCTTCCCAACCTGGGGGTCCAGCAACGGGAGGAGGAATTCCTAGACAATCAGACTTTGAAGCCTAGTGGGAATTGACGGCAGGATTCGAAAGGACTGGGAGAAACAGAGACTCCACTCTTGGAGGGCACACACACAGTGGTGTGTGCATCAGGAACAAGGGGAAGGAGCAGTGACCCCAGGGGAGACTGAACCAGACCTACCTGCTAGTGTTGGAGGGTCCCTGCAGAGGTGGGCGGGGTGGGGGGGCTGTGGCTCACCCTGGGGACAAGGACACTGGCAGCAAAAGTTCTGGGAAGTACTCCTTGGCGTGAGCCCTCCCAGAGTCTGTCATTAGCCCCACCAAAGAGCCCAGGTAGGCTCCAGTGTTGGGTTACCTCAGGCCAAACAACCAAGAGGGAGAGAACCCAGCACCACCCATCAACAGTCAAGTGGATTAAAGTTTAACTGAGCTCTGTCCACCAGAGCAACAGTCAGCTCTACCCACCACCAGTCCCTCCCATCAAGCCTCTAAGACAGCCTCATCCACCAGAGGGCAGAGAGCAGAAGCAAGAAGAACTACAATCCTGCAGCCTGTGGAACAAAAACCACATTCACAGAAAGACAGACAAGATGAAAAGGCAGAGGGCTATGTATCAGATGAAGAAACAAGATAAAACCCCAGAAAAACAACTAAATGAAGTGGACATAGGCAACCTTCCAGAAAAAGAATTCAGAATAATGATAGTGAAGATGAT
>NC_041224.1:108280757-108281533 GCF_002837175.3 Physeter macrocephalus | reverse complement strand
TATATGCTGTCTACAAGAGACCCACTTCAGACCTAGGGACACATACAGACTGAAAGTGAGGGGATGGAAAAAGATATTCCATGCAAATGGAAATCAAAAGAAAGCTGGAGTAGCTATACTCATATTATATAAAATAGACTTTTAAATAAAGAACGTTACAAGAGATAAGGAAGGACACTACATAATGATCAAGGGATCAATCCAAGAAGAAGATATAACAACTATAAATATATATGCACCCAACATAGCAGCACCTCAAAACATAAGGCAACTGCTAACAGCTATAAAAGAGGAAATCAACAGTAACACAATAATAGTGGGTGACTTTAACACCTCACTTAAACCAATGGACAGATCATCCAAAATGAAAATAAGAAAAACAGAAGCTTTAAATGACACAACAGACCAGACAGATTTAATTGATATTTATAGGACATCCCATCCCAAAACAGCAGATTACACTTTCTTCTCAAGTGCGCACAGAACATTCTCCAGGATAGATCACATCTTGGGTCACAAATCAAGCCTCAGTAAATTTAAGAAAATTGAAATCATATCAAGCATTTGTTCTGACCACGATGCTATGAGATTAGAAATGAATTATAGGGAAAAAAATGTAAAAAACAGAAACACATGGAGGCTAAACAATACGTTGCTAAATAACCAAGAGATCACTGAAGAAATCAAGAGGAAATCAAAAAATACCTAGAGACAAATGACAATGAAAACACGACGATCCAAAACCTATGGGATGCAGCAAGAGCAGTTCTAAGAGG
>NC_041224.1:108279124-108280188 GCF_002837175.3 Physeter macrocephalus | reverse complement strand
ATAAACAAAATTGATAAACCATTAGCAAGACTCATCAAGAAAAAGAGGGAGAGGATTCAAATCAACAAAATTAGAAATGAAAAAGAAGTTACAACAGAAACCGCAGAAATACAGAGCATCCTAAGAGACTACTGCAAGCAATTCTATGCCAGTAAAATGTCCAACCTGGAGGAAATGGACAAATTCTTAGACAGGTATAACCTTCCAAGACTGAACCAGGAAGAAACAGAAAATATGAACAGACCAATCACAAGTAATGAAACTAAAACTGTGATTAAAAATCTCCCAACAAACAAAAGTCCAGAACCAGATGGCTTCACAGGTGAATTCTATCAAACATTTAGAGAAGAGCTAACACCCATCCTTCTCAAACTCTTCCAAAAAATTGCAGAGGAAGGAATACTCCCAAACTCATTCTATGAGGCCACCATCACCCTGATACCAAAACCAGACAAAGATACTACAAAAAAAGAAAACTACATGGGCTTCCCTGGTGTCACAGTGGTTGCGAGTCCGCCTGCCGAGGCAGGGGGACATGGGTTGGTGCCCCCATCTGGGAAGATCCCACATGCTGCGGAGTGGCTGGGCCCGTGAGCCATGGCTGCTGAGCCTGTGCGTCCGGAGCCTGTGCTCCACAACGGGAGGGGCCACAACAGTGAGAGGCCTGCGTACAGCAAAAAAAGAAAACTACAGCCTAGTATCACTGATGAACACAGATGCAAAAATCCTCAACAAAATACTAGCAAACAGAATCCAACAACACATTAAAAGGATCAGACACCATGATCAAGTGGGATTTATCCCAGGGATGCAAGGATTCTTCAATCTACGCAAATCACTCAATGTGATACACCATGTTAACAAATTGAAGAATAAAAACCATACGATCATCTCAATAGATGCAGAAAAAGCTTTTGACAAAATTCAACACCTATTTATGGTAAAAACTCTCCAGAAAGTGGGCATAGAGGGAACCTACCTCAACATAATAAAGGCCATATATGACAAACCCACAGCAAACATCATTCTCAATGGTGAAAAACTGAAAGAATTTCCTCTAAGAT
>NC_041224.1:108278270-108278889 GCF_002837175.3 Physeter macrocephalus | reverse complement strand
GCTGATGACATGATACTATACATAGAGAATCCTAAAAATGCCACCAGAAAACTACTAGAGCTAATCAATGAATTTGGTAAAGTTGCAGGATACGAAATTAATGCACAGAAATCTCTTGCATTCCTATACACTAATGATGAAAAATATGAAAGAGAAATTATGGAAACACTCCCATTTACCTCTGCAACAAAAAGAATAAAATACCTCGGAATAAACCTACCTGGGGAGACAAAAGACCTGTATGCAGAAAACTATAAGACACTGATGAAAGAAATTAAAGATGATACCAACAGATGGAGAAATATACCATGTTCTTGGATTGGAAGAATCAATATTGTGAAAATGACTCTACTACCCAAAGCAATCTACAGATTCAATGCAATCCCTATCAAATTACCAATGGCATTTTTTACAGAACTAGAACAAAATATCTTAAAATTTGTATGGATACACAAAAGACCCCGAATAGCCAAAGCAGTCTTGAGTGAAAAAAACAGAGCTGGACGAATCAGACTCCCTGACTTCAGACTATACTACAAACTACAGTAATCAAGACAATATGGTACTGGCACCAAAACAGAAATATAGATCAATGCAACAGGATAGAAAGTCCAGAGAT
>NC_041224.1:108272742-108277265 GCF_002837175.3 Physeter macrocephalus | reverse complement strand
AAAAAAAACAACTAATACTAAACTTTCTTTGGGTTATTTGTATGGATATATGTTAATATAAATGTTCCAGACATTACATGAAATTTCTAAAAATCTTATATGTTCTGGTATAATGTTATAAGTCATAATTCTAGTTATTACTTTAAAATGTATATCTCAGAAATTACTAAATTTCCTTGTCAATTGCATTATTATGAACTTTCAGCAAATCTTTAACTGTGGTCATTTTTAAGTCTTTTGTCATTTACAGATAGTTCTGGATGTACTCTGATGCTTTTGCAAAAATGTTCCTATAAAAGGGTTTCATCTTCAAGGAATTCATGGAAAAGACTCTGACAAGTACAGGTTTCTGGTAACTGACTATACTGCTGAACTGAATGAATAAGCATTTTCAGAACTCTAATGGAAAACTGATGAATTCATAAAAGTGCTAACAAAAGATCAAGATAAAAAAAATTAATTACATGGGACTGAGTGAACTGATGAGGATGATTATACTTTTTGTGACTTTCTGTTTGAATTTTTAAAAAATCCCACAAGGACTCAAGAGGCAAAAAATATACAAATCAATTCTCACTGCAAAGTAAAGGAGCTGTTACAGTGGAGGATTACTGGACTGAATGTCAATATTATGACATAGTATGAGTGTGTTTCATGTTTGGTAATTGCAATCATTGTTGCTTTTGTTCTGGTCATCCATTTACAATGCTTGGTGCCAATTTATCTCTTATAAAAATAAAATACAATGTGTGTGTGTGAAATTTAAAAAAAAGATCATTCACATTGAAAATGTAAAACAAATCAGAAACTACGCTAACTCTGATTTACTCTTAGTATACCAACAGCTAATCAGGAGCCTTGTGCAAAAGCATCTTGAGTAGTTGCTAATAAAACTCTTTAGAAGCAGACCCCTCCACATGCCTCAAAGGGAAGATGCAGACCTGTATGCTTCAGGATTTTCTCACCAAAACCCCACACAATTTCTTTACTATTCCAGCCAAGTATGGCCTAGCCCTACCCTCATACCTGTTTTTCTTGGTTTAGTAATAAAAAAAAAATAGGTGGAAATAAAGAAGAGATATCTGGTAGAAAGGTATAAAATAGTGGGAAAAATAATATAAGTGAAGTCAAGTACCACCACCATTTATAGAAGTGAACTTTCAGCACCAACATTAATATTTTTTCCTATTATATCTGTAAATAATAATAACTAATATGTATATAACAATTTTTAATTTAATCAAATCTCATTTTTATAACTAACTACTTCACAAGTAACATGCTAAGGCAACATCAATAGATGAAAAAAGGTAGTCCCTGGCCCCAAGGAACTGTTGCCCAGGAGAAGACAGAGATATGTAAAAAATACAATTACAATACAGTGTAGCGAGTGCAACAATCAGGCATGCAGAAGTCAAGGGAAGCAAAAAGGAGCGTGTGATCGCAACACGAAAAAGAAGACTGCACAAAACTGAGTTTTGAAAAATGAAGTGGGTTTCCCAGGTGCCCCACAGGGAGAAAGGAATTCTTGGAGGAGGGTAAAGCATAATTCAAGACAGTGAATTGTTCATATAATCCTAGAAGTTAAGTAGGCAATGGCAGGAGAAATGATTGGACACAGGCGTCATGAATACTTGTATGTCTGCATTTTAGCAAGTCCATTCTAAAGGAAACTTTGAGGATCAACTCGGGGGTGGGGGGCGGCGGTGGGACAGAACTAGTCATTCCTGCAAGAAACACTGGAACCAGTTTCTACCAAAACTTTGAGGAGCAACGCGGGGGGGGGGGGCGGCGGTGGGACAGAACTAGTCATTCCTGCAAGAAACACTGGAACCAGTTTCTACCAAACCACCAAAAAAACCACTTCAAAGGCAACATGGTATCACAGAAAGGGCTTGTTCTTTTGTTTGTTTGTTTTTACTTCACTAGGCCTCACTTAAAATTCTGATTCCACAATGCACTTGCTTTGGGATCTTGAACAACACTCATAACCTCTGCAAGTTTCAGTACAGTAAGTTTATGTGATTACCTTCATCTGTAATACCCCTGCATTGCAATCTTAATGGAAACTCAAGTTCAGGTCAAAGATTAGTTTCTCTGCGACTTCTCCTCTGAATTGATTCAAAAGCCATCTCTCCCATCCTCATTTGGCTTCTCTTATGGAATCTCATAAGAACTACTATGACCTCTTTGGGGTTTTTTTTGTTGTTGTTGTCTGTTTTTTAATTGAAGTGTAGTTGATTTAAAATGTCATGTTACTTTCAGGTGTACAGCACAGTGATTCCTTTTTCACATTCTTTTCCCTTGTAAGTTATTACGAAATATTGAGTATAGTTCCCTGTGCCATAGAGGAGATCCTTGTTGTATCTATTCTATGCCTTCTTTGAATGACCATAGCACTTGTCTGCATCATTTTTATGTCTGTTGTTGCTTTGTGACTGAAAATGAAAAATTTCTATTCGTTAAAAAAAAAAAAAGTCAGAGCATCTGCCTTGAACATTTAACAACTAAATTTTATTACACAGGTGTCCAGGGAATGGATCCACACTAATCAAATGCATACAGGGCCGTTATATAAATCAAAATGCCAATTTACTACTTTAATTTAGTGTGTATATAGAATTATAATTTTCCAAACCTAAAGTGGATTGCATGGCCCAATAAAGGATTTCTTTTTGTGGTTTAGGAATGTGCTTATATGCAAAGTGCTACAAAAGCATAAGTGTTAATTATATTCAAATATGCTTAATTAATGATCTGGATTAAAAATTAAATTTGGGTTGCCCCAGAAAATCCCTGGCCTCTGCTGACACTGGCATATCCCTGGGTCTGGTACTCTGCACCTGTCTCCTTGCAAACAGCTAGCTCTCATGTTGACTCTGTGGAAAGCTGGATGGGTGAACGTTAAGTCGAGAGTATATATAACCACCCCTGAGGGAGTTCAGCCTGGAGTTTCCCCAATCACAACTATAACGATAGATTTTAAACTCACTGGGTAATGGAGGAAGGATGGAGATTACTGCTTCCATTTTATCCTTAGGCAAACTGACATACAAAGAAGGGCAGATAGAAAATTTACTACGAGGGCTGAGAACAGAATTCAGATCTCTGATGCGTACTTTAGTGCTCTTTCTTCTGCCCCTGGGATGATCCGTTGGGCAACATAAAAACCTCACTGTTCAGTGCAGGAGAAAACTACAGGAGTAGATAAATATTGAGAAAGACAGAGAATTTCTGTGATGGAACCATATATAGGATGTTATGGAAACACTAACAAAGGAAAACTAACCCAGTCTGGAAGGGGAGATTGTATGGGTATAGTCGGGGGCGGGGGGGGGGTTAGATACGGGGACCTCTGGTCTGAGTTCTTAAAGGATGAGTAAGAATTACATAGGAAAAGAGGGACATTACAGGTTGAGTTCACCAGGAAGCAGATTCTAAGGTGGCAATTAGCACATGAGATATTAGAGAATGCTCTTGGGAGCAGAAGCGTACAGGATTGGGGAGAGGGAGGAGCTGAGCAATGATACAATCTAAACAAAGGCCTCAGCCAATTCAGTAAGAACTCCAGGACAGATGTGGTTCCTTCAGTTTTTCCAAGTAGGAGTGAGAAAGCCAGGTCATCATACCATCATGTGGATCAGTCATTGGATGCAGGCTACCCCTAGAAGGAGGTGTGACTTAGGATGAGTCATTTTCTTCAAAAGAGGGCTGTTTCCCAGTAATGATTTCAGGTGATGGGGAAATAAACTCTTCATTCTTGAAGGGGATCTAGGCAACAGATCACCAAAGAGGGAAAGGGTTTTCTTCCCAGAGAAAAGCACTGAAGAAAGAAACAGTGATGCATGTGGGTGTCATGCAAGTGGTTCAATGTTTGCCATGGAAAGGGTTTCATGGGAAGCAGATTCTGAGACAGAGACAGACATCTGTGTACAGGGCATTACTGGGTAGTGGTCTCAGGAACAACATCTTTAAGGGAGTGAGGGAAGCAGGATTAGGTAAAGGGAGAAGTTGAATGGCAATATAGTTGCCAGTTGGCCAGTGAATAACTCATCTCCAAAATCTCATTACAGAGTTCATCTCCTTGGATAGCTCAGGGAACCGATTTTCATAAGTAGGATTGCCAGAAAACCAACTCTGAGATGGAGGTTTACATGCAGGAGACTTAACTGAGAAGAATGCTCAGGAAACTGTAAGTTAAGTGAGGACAGAGGGTTGGGGTTTAGTCCCATGGGAGCTCTGAAACTTAAGATGGCCCTTCAGAGACAGATTAGAGAAATTGTTAGGAGGAAAAAAAAAAAAAAGATATGAGGAGTGAGGGAGAGGAAAGAACCAAAGTTTGTCTACTAGAATTCTAGTTTGGATGGCTGAATGGATGAAGGTTAAAAAAAAAAAAAATTGGGCTTCCCTGGTGGCGCAGTGGTTGATAACCCGCCTGCCGATGCAGGGGACACGGGTTCGTGCCCCGGTCCGGGAAGATCCCACATGCCGCGAAGCAGCTGGGCCCGTGAGCCATGGCCGCT
>NC_041224.1:108261727-108272650 GCF_002837175.3 Physeter macrocephalus | reverse complement strand
CAACGGGAGAGCCCCCAACAGTGGGAGGCCCGCGTACCACAAAAAAAAAAAAAAAAAAAAAAAAATTGAGAGAATTTTGGAAAGAGAATCAGCTTGAGAAAGAGGATGAAGGAGCATTTTAAGACATCTTGAATTTGAGTTGAAAATGCCCACAGAGCAGTTGGCTCTATGATGATGAAGTTGGGGGAGCAACCTAACCTAGAGATTGGCTGACTCACAGAGGGGATGAGATCACCTGGGACAGTGAGTAAAGTGAGAAGATGAGAGGCCAAGGATGGCACCAGGGAACAACAACATTTAAAGTCAGCAAAGAAGAAGATCCTCTTAAAGGAGACATGAGAAATGACCTCAGGTAGCAAGAGAAGAAAGCCAAGAAAAGAGAAATTGAAGTGAGCAGAAAGGTTCAGAAAGAAAAAGTGAGGGGTTTGTATTTGTTAAATTTTAGGGTCATCGTGATCTTAAATTAGTTTGGTGTACGTTCAAATCGTTCAATGATGGGACTGAGGAAGATAAATCAGATTGCAGTAAGTGAGACATTTATGGGAGCTCAGCACAATTACCTCAGCCATGGTGTGAGTGTGTGGGTAGATGAGATTCTCTTTAACTCTTAACATTAACATTTAACTTTACAATTGCAGAAATATCATAGAGGAAAGAAATTATTGAAGTCCCCTAGCCTCCCTCTCAGTGGAATCAACGAGAAACAGCTCAATATTGCTTCTGAACGAGAAAGTATCTCTTTTCATAATGGAGACATTTAGATGTTCCGCAAATCAACTGCTTAGACTGGTTGAATATCTGTGGGCACTTTATCTTGGTTAATGGGGATGTTTCAAAGAGTCTAGCTTAAGGGAATTTTATGACTGGGCAAGTTTTATTCAGTGTTAGGTTTCCTAACTGCTATGCTATTAGACCCCTTTCTTTCCTCCCCATCCTCCTCTCCTTAACTTACCCCTTCCTCCTACCTCTGCTGCTGGAAAATACTTCAGTTTACCTGGATACAAAACTCAATGCATTTATATGTTCATCTCTTTTTATGTTTATATATTTATATTGTTTTTATGTAAATTCCATTGATATTTAGTTATTAATTTTGTATGTAATCAACTTATTTAACTAGGATCTTGGAAAGGGGGAGGGCTGGCACTACCTCTTAGCAGGGAAGGGGAAGTGCAGACACAGCTATTAGTTGTGAGTTTGTGGTCCGTATCAAGTGGAATTACAGAAGGGCTCTCCAAGCTTCCAGAATTTGAGACTATAGTGGCTTTTTTATAGTCACTTTTCCCTTCTGCAGTACTCAGCAGGACACTTTGGTGTGTGAACTTTTAATACACTTTGCCTGGTGGTGCTGCTGCCGCCGCCAAGACCACTGATGATGCTGATGACGTTGCATGAGGAAGATGCGTTATATCCTTCTGCACACTTCTTCTGACTTCTTGCCAGCTTTAACTCCCTATCTCTCTTAATGATCATGGTTTTAAGGCCTGAGAGTACGCCCAACTATTCTCAGGTGTCAGCAACCTGGAAGGACTTCATTGGTCTTTAGTGGGGAGCAGATCTATATTCTTTCAACTGAAAACCGGAGAAAGCTATTTACCCCAAAGATCCTGCTTGGGGGAAGACGTTTCTCGCAGCAGGGACTCCCTTAAACTTCTCTGCAGTAGACTTTCCTACAGCTCTCCTCCTCTCCTCATTCACTCATTTATTCATTTTGTTAACAAATATTTATTGAGCAGTGACTATTTTCCAGGCACTGGAAACTACCATCCTGGAGTTACAGCATTGATAGATACTGACCCTAGCCTCATGAAGATCACACTCCATCGTATTGTTTAATCTCATGTTGCCCCTACTCACAAGTACCCCTACTCACAAGTACCCCTTTCTTAGGGGAGAGAACACAGTGTTCTATAAAGCTTTGATATGAAAGGGCTGAGCTCAGAAAAGCTTGTGTTAATACCTACCATTGGTTGAATACCAATGGAAGCAAAGATGATGGAGTTAAAAAGGAAAATGGATGGTGATGCTGGTATGGTGGGGAGATATGTGCCAGTGTCAGAGCATGAGGGAAACTGAGAAGCCTATACTTACCCATAAATCAAGTGGATTGTAAAGGAAGATAAAATGGTAGAAGAAATAGAGAAGAGTTACACTTGTAACTTATAAGTACAAAATAAGGGCTTCCCTGGTGGCACAGTGGTTGAGAGTCCGCCTGCCAATGCAGGGGACACAGGTTTGTGCCCTGGTCCGGGAGGATCCCACATGCCGCAAAGCGGCTGAGCCAGTGAGCCATGGCCACTGAGCCTGCGCGTCCGGAGCCTGTGCTCCGCAACGGGAGAGGCCACAGCAGTGAGAGGCCCGCGAACTGAAAAAAAAAAAAAAAAAAAGGACAAAATAGCACCCATTATCATTCTTTCTATTTATTTTCTATCCTCCTGAAGATTTATTTATGCTGTCATAGAATGAATAGAATTGTGACTTTCATTTCACACATCATCTGATTTTAGGTACTTTTGACTGTCGCATCAAGTTTTCAACAGGACATTCTTCTGGGAGACCAGGGCAGTATATCTGCCCCACCCCACCCTAGTCACCTGTCTCAACTCTTTGATGCTGCATATATGCAAGAGGACATTCCCTGGGGCTACTCAGTCCCTGATGTGAACCACATCTATTACAATTAGCAAACATAGGTCCAGAGCAGCCCACTATCTGCCAGTCTCCTTTGACCTTCTAACCTGTTTTATGAGGTCTTTCCTTTTCATGCCTAACACAGACACAGAAGATGCACAATAAATATTTATTGATTTAATAAATTTTGTTTCCACTTTCATATGCTTTCTCAGGTAAGAGACGCTTATTACTTCCATGGAAGAAGCATTTGAATAAATGAAAAGGAAGAGCAAGTCAAAGTCTACATTTAAATGTTTCCAGCTGCGAATGCAAAAAAAAAAGTTGATTTTCCACTCCTGTTCCTTTATTGTAGGTACTGACTGGTTCTTAATCTAAAAAGGCACATTGGCTCGTGGGCTTGGGTTATTTTCAGCACACCCGGAGAGAAGAGAAGATGGTTTGCTAGATCTAGCAATTCCCAGGAGCTTATCTCCATTATTCAACAGATCATTATTTTGGAGCGTCAAAGTCACAGCTGAGCACTAAGACACCTAAACCAAGGACTAGTTGGTCCTTTGCCTTCAAAGAGATCGGTAATTATGAGATTTCTCACCATCAATAAACTCAATAAAAGAATGAAAGCTGAAAAACAAAAGCTGTCTTCCACGATTTCAAAGACCCCTGACAATATGATACATATAGGATAAGGGGATGGGAATACTCCCACACACCCCCACTCTTAGAGGATAAGATGTGAGGAAAACTCTCTTGTCTAGGCCTGTCTTTCTCAATTGTGTAGGACTTAGAATTCCAGTGAAACAGTGCTTCAGTGTGCAGCAGCCAGAAGAAATTTTAGTGATTATCTTGGCAACTTCATTTCCCAGAAATCTGTAATTCTTAAATCACTGAACAACTGACACAAAACACCTGGAAATACAGCATAAAATATATCAAATATTTTTTAAATGCTTGGTTGAATTCAGAACGAAGTGTAGAAAAATTCCAAGAGGATCCTGCAAGCAGAGCTGTAAGCCAAAACAGGAGACCGTTTAACAGGAACTAAGATTTAGGTTTTAATGGCAGTGCTGGGGGCAAGAGACAAAGCCTTAGGCCCATGCAAAGTAGGTAGTGGGAGGTCCCACGTAAATTCAGGTCCCTCAAAGGCCTACACTCTACATAAAAGACACAATAGTAAAAAAAGAGTCATGTCACCAGCAAAGGATGACAGGGAAGCTGGCCTATCTTGACGTGGATTCTGGTTGGAAATTTTACAAAAATTTCTTGTGAGAATTTGTAACCTTAAGCCTGCCTTCATGTGGGTTTGGCATTCTAATTGACCACCTGCAGGATCCAGGGCAACCCCTATGAAAATATTTTCTTTTCTATTACTGGGCAAGTACGCATACCTGAATTAGTAAAATAACGTGACTTAGTAGTTAATACTTGATTTAGAAAGAAACGGTGGATGGTGAACGCATTGTTGTTTTATTTGTAGAGTGCTCATTTTACATATCTGTAAGTCTCTATTTACCTACCTACCTATGTAGGCTTGTACAGAATTCATCCATAATGTAATTGAGCCCCTCTCAAGCACCTCCTCTTATTGTCACTCAAACTCGAGGTAGAAAAAATGTCTCTGTTATTGAAAGATACTGGAATCTGGGTGGCTCCAGCCAACTCTGTATGTTGTCACACGTCCTGGTACTTTGACAGGGAGAAATCCTGATTATACAGACCAGGTTACAAGCTGTTCTAATTGACGAGAACTCTTTTAACATCTAGGAACATATGCCCCTCCTTCAAGGCAACATAACTGAGTGCTTAAAATGAGCATTGCACCCACAGTGAAATAAAGCCAGTATTATCTTCTCAAAAATGTTCAGATCACCCAACTTTTCCATGACCTGCCCCTTGACATCCTGACCTGGCTCTGGGTCTTCATTTCCTTCTCCCTCCTTCCCCCCTCTCTCTCCCACCCTACAATGCAACCTGAAATCTCAGCTCCAGATCAAATCATGCCAATTATCATTGCTCACCCTGTGGGGTGGTTTGCCCTGCACCAACTCCATTAACTGGTCTGCTAAAATCCATTCCTTATATGGTTCTGGTTGAGAGTTGCCCAAGAGAGGAACCTGCATGGGACTTGGAAGGTGGGAGTGAAGCAGTGTCCGTTACTTGGCGAAGGTCACCAAGATTAGAATGCAGAGGTGCCAGTGGAGTCCAGCTTGTCCACACTCTCCTCCCCTCTGTGTACTGTTCTTCTTCCTGACTGTTGATCCTGTTAAGCAAGGATAGCACCAGGTCCTCCCCACACACTTGCCAGCAGACTCAGACAGAGGCACAGCTGCCCACAGACCTCCCATGAACTTCTCCTTTGCTAAGTCCGATCTTAAAGGTCAGACGTGCTTGGCATTTCATACAGACTGGATAGGCTCCTTCTCCGATCCTCCAACTTCACTCTGGACCTTCACCTCCTCAGATCCTACCATAAATGACTTAGGTCTAGTTTCTGTAATAAACCCTTTATTCCATGATGAATAGTGGTTCTGTTCCTTTTACTGAACCCTGACTGATTCATCCTATTATCTGGTGCCCACGAGAGGCCTGTAATATAGAACTGGGTGATAAATATTTGATGTATCAGGATTTAACCTGAGCATTTTTTCCTGAACTATGGAGTAATGAAATCAGACAGAAAAGATGGGATGGCCCTTCTCCAAAAGGAGCAGTATTGATTGCTACAATCTGTAAAGTTCTTATTAGCTCATTTTCCTGGTTCAAAACATCATTTTCATGTTCTGCTGTTTCTGTCCCACCCCTCAGACCATTTAATGCTCAGATTCACAGGTTCCAGGCCAAGGCAGAATTGCCAGACCGTGTTCCTCTCGCTGTTTCCTTCCACTCCCAACCCCATCCTCATTTATATCCTTTGTATTTCTTTCTCTCCCAGGCCAGGGCCAGCAGTGCCACTCTCTCACACTCTGGAAAGAACTGTTTTTAGCTGTCTTTTTTAAAGCTGTCTCACTGGTATTGTGGAGCAGCAAGCACATCAGCTGAAAAATGGGTAACCTTCATCTCGGCACACATTTCTCACTGAGCACACCCCAGCAATCCCCATTTAGACTTTTAAACAGAACAATTTTGTAGCACTTCCATTTATTACACATTTAATTGCCTTTTAATTGGTGCAGCTGTTTTCAGCATGTTTAAGGCATACTGGAGCTACCTTCCTTAGAACCCATTTCAGGCTAACTTCCTGTCTTGGATTACATTACTGTTGGCCAAACCTTTGTGCTTGTGCCTCCAAATTTAATCAAAGAGTTACTATCTAATATAAAGGCTTCTGATATCATTAATTCCTATGGGCAGTGGAGAAAGAACAATGGAAAATTTTGGAGGTAATCTCAGAAGCTAAAACTACCACTGAAATACACCAAGTTTATGTCAACTTGTAATAACTATCACTGGATCTTGGAGTCCAGGCCCCTAAATTTAAGTTCTAAATCCATTATTTTCAAGTGATATGTCTTAGGCAAGAGGTTTACCTTTCCTGGACTAAGGAGTTTGGGCCGTAGAGTCCTTTCTGCATTTAATATTCTCTCAATCTGATTATAACTTGACAAAAGATGCTTATGACTTGTATACTTGAAACATTTTTAACATTAGTAACATAGTTTTAAAATTTTGTGTTTGGATTATTTTCACCTTTGGGACAAATAGGCTCTTCTTACTTACTTGTTTGTGTATTTCATTTACTTATTCACTTATTACACTAAAGAATATAGTGGTAGGGCAGGTTCTGAAGAGGTCTTGGCTAGGAGAGTCTCTGAGCCTTGGTTTTCACACTTGTAGCCCTGGATTAATAATATCTACATCACTGGAAGAAAGAGAAAGAGGGATCAAAGATGTATCTGAAGAAATTATGGCTGAAAACTTCCCAAACCTAAAGAAGGAAACAGATATTCAGGTACAGGAAGCACAGAGGGTCCCAAACAAGATGAACCGAAACAAACCTACACAAGATATATTATAATTAAAATGGCAAAAGTTAAAGATAAAGAGAGGATTCTAAAGGCAGCAAGAGAAAAACAAACAGTTAGTTGCAAGGGAACCCCCCCCTAAGACTATCAGTTGATTTCTCTACAGAAACACTACAGGCCAGAAGTGAGTGACAAGATATATTCAAAGCCCTGAAAGGGAAAAACATGCAACCTAGGATACTCTACCCAGCAAGATTCTCATTTAGAATAGAAGGAGACATAAAGAATTTCTCAGATAAGCAAAAACTAAAAGGGCTTCCCTGGTGGTGCCGTTGTTGAGAGTCCGCCTGCCGATGCAGGGGACACGGGTTCATACCCCGGTCCAGGAAGATCCCACATGCCACGGAGTGGCTAGGCCCGTAAGCCATGGCCGCTGAGCCTGCGCGTCCGGAGCCTGTGCTCTGCGATGGGAGAGGCCACAACAGTGAGAGGCCCGCGTACCGAAAAAAAAAAAAAAAAAACTAAAACACAGCAATACTAAACCTATCCTAAAAGAAGTATTGACAGGTCTTCTCTAAATAGAAAAGAAGCAAGAATCTACAGGAAAGAGAAAATCGCTATTGGATAGTAAATTACTTAAGCCAGTACATAGATTTTTTAGAAAACTTGTGAAAGCAATGACAACTACAATGAATTGCAAAAGGATAAACATGAAGATGCAAATGAGAGCATCAAAATCATAAATGTGGGGATCTGGGGGAGGGGAGTAAGAAAATGTAGATTTTATTTTTTTGAGTCTGTGTTTGAGCCTATATGACTACCAGTCTAAATCAAGTAGGTATAGTAATCTGTTAGCACACTTGAAACAACAGGGCAACCACAAATCAAAAGCATACAACTCACAAAAACCAAAAAGAAGATAACTCAAGCATAAAACAAAAGAAAACCATCAAACCACAAAAGGAAAAACAAAAAGAAAAAGGAACAAGGAAGAAATACAAAATCAACTGGAAAACAAGATTTAAAATGGCAATAATTATGTATCTATCAATAATTACCTTAAATGTCAATGAACTAAATGCTCCAATCAAAAGACATAGAGTCGCAGGTTGGATAATAAAACAAGAGCCTACAATATGCTGCCTACAAGAGATCCACCTTAGGGTGAAGAACACCCACAGATTGAAAGTGAGGGGATGGAAAAAGATATTTCATGCAAATGGAAATGATGAGAAAGTGGGGGTGGTAATACTCATATCAGACAAAACAGACTTTAAAACAGAGGCCATAAACAAAGATAAAGAAAGACACTGTAAAATGATAAAAGGATCAATACAAGAAGAGGATATTACACTCATTAACATATATGCATGCAATTAGGAGCACCTGAATACATAAAACAAACACTAACTGATATAAAGGAAGAAATTGATAGGAATACAGTAATAATGTGAGACTTAAACACCCCACTGATATCAATGGACAGATCTTCCAGACAGAAAATCAATAAGGCAAAAGAGATCCTCAATGACACAATAGAACAGTTAGACTTAATTGATAAATTCAGGACATTACATCCAAAAAAAACCAGAATACACACTTTTCAAGTGCACATGGAACATTCTCTAGGATAGATGATTTACTAGGACACAAAACAAGGCTCAACAAATTTAAGAGGATACAAATTATTTCAATAGAATTATTTCTGTCCACAATGGCATGAAACTAGAAATCAACCACAGAAAGAGAAATAAGAAAAAAAATGATTACATGGAGACTAAACAACATGCTACTAAAAAACCAATGGATCAATGATGAAATCAAAGTGGAAAATAAAAAATACATTGAGACAAATGACATTGAAAACACAACCATACAAAATCTATGGGACGCAGCAAAAGCATTCCTAAGAGGGAAGTTCATAGGGATATAGGGCTTCCTCAAAAAACAAGAAAAATCTCAAATAAATAACCTAACCTACCACCTAAAAGAATTAGAAAAAGAATAATGAACAAAACCTAAAGTCAGCAGAACGAAGAAAACAATAATGATCAGAGAGGAAATAAATAATATAGAGATTTAGAAACAGGAGAAAAAAATCAATAAAACCAAAAGCTGGTTTTTTGAAAGAGTAAACAAAAATCAACAAACCTCTGGCCAAGCTCACCAAGAAGAAAAGAGACAGGACCCAAGTAAACAAAATAAGAAGTGAAAAAGGAGAAATAACCAATATCCCAGAAATACAAAAAAAAAAACAAAAACAAAAAAACAAAACATGAGAATACTATGGACAATTATATGCCAACAAATTGAACAACCTAGAAGAAATGGACAAGTTTCTAGAAACATACAGCCTACCAACGCTGAATCAAGAAGAAATAAATAATTTAAACAGACTGATCACTAGATGTAACATTGAATCTATAAAAAACAAACAAAAAACTCCCTGCAAACAAAAGTCCAGGACCGAATGGCTTCACTGGGGAATTCTACCAAACATGAAAAGAGAAACTTAACACCAATCCTGCTCAAACTCCTCCAAAAGACTGAAGAGGAGGAAACACTACCAAATTCATTCTATGAAGCTACCATCACCCTGCTACCAAAACCAGACAAAGTCACTACCAAAAAAGAAAAAATAACAGGCCAATATCTTTAATGAATATAGATGCAAAAATTCTCAACAAAATATTAGCAAACCAAATCAAACAACATATAAAAAAGACCATACACTATGATCCAGTTGGATTCATCCCAGAGTCACAAGAATGGTTCAACATACACAAATCAGTCAATGTGATACACCACATAAACAAAAGACAAAAACCACATGATCATCTGAATAGATGCAGAAAAAGCATTTGATAAAATTCAACATCCATTCATGATAAAAACTCTTACCAAGGGTATAGAGGGAACATGTCTCAACATAATAAAAACTATTGAATATTTATGACAAACCCACAGCCAATACAATAATCAATGGTGAAAAGCTGAAAGCCTTCCCACTAAAATCTGGAACAAAACAAGGATGCCCACTCTCACCACTTCTATTCAACATAGTATTGGAAGTCCTAGCCACAGCAATCAGAAAAGAAAAAGAAATAAAAAGTATCCAAATTGGAAGGGAAGAGGTAAAACTGTCATTATATGCAGATGACATGATACTACATATAGAAAACCCTAAAGACTCCACACAAAACTACTAGAACTGATCACTGAATTCAGGAAGGTAGCAGGATATAAGATTAACATACAGAAATCTGTTGCATTTCTTTACACTAACAATGAAATATCAGAAAGGGAAAGTAAAAAAACAATCCCTTTAAAAAAAAAAAAAACTTAGCAAACCTGCTCAAGGACCTAAAAAACTTATATGCTGGGGAGAGGAGAGAAGATGGCGTAAGACTAAGACACGGAGATCACCTTCCTCCCCACAGATACATCAGAAATACATCTACACGTGGAACTGCTCCTATAGAACACCCACTGAACGCTGGCAGAAGACCTCAGACCTTCCAAAAGGCAAGAAACTCCCCACGTACCTGGGTAGGGCAAAAGAGAAAAGAATAAACAGAGACAAAGGAATAGGGATGGGACCTGCACCAGTGGGAGGGAGCTGTGAAGGAGGAAAGGTTTCCACAGCTCACCCGCCGGGGTGGGGGGTGGGGGGGCGGGGGCTGGGAGCTGAGGCTCGGGCTTCGGTCGGATGCAGGGAGAGGACTAGTGTTGGCGGCGGGAAGACAGCCTGAAGGGGTAAGTGCACCACGGCTAGCCGGAAGGGAGTCCGGTTGAAGTCTGGAGCTGCCGAAGAGGCAAGAGACCTTTTCTTCCCTCTTTGCTTCCTGGGATGCGAGGAGAGGGGATTAAGCGCGCTGCTTAAAGGAGCTCCAGAGATGGGCACGGAGCTGCCGAAGAGACAAGAGACTTTTTCTTGCCTCTTTGTTTCCTGGTGCGAGAGGAGAGGGGATTAAGCCTGCCGCGTAAAGGAGCTCCAGAAAAGGGCGCGAGCCGCGGCTATCAGCGTGGACACCAGAGACGGGCATGAGACGCTAAGGTTGCTGCTGCCGCCACCAAGAAGCCTGTATGCGAGCACAGGTCACTCTCCACACCTCCCCTCCCAGGAGCCTGTGCAGCCCACCACTGCCAGGGTCCCGGGACCCAGGGCCAACTTCTCCGGGAGAACGCACGACGCACCTCAGGCTGGTGCAACATCACACTGGCCTCTGCCACCGCAGGCTCACCCCGCACTCCGTGCCCCTCCCTCCCCCCGGCCTGACTGAGCCAGAGCCCCCAAATCAGCTGCTCCTTTAACCCCATCCTGTCTGAG
>NC_041224.1:108256069-108256425 GCF_002837175.3 Physeter macrocephalus | reverse complement strand
GCCTGCCGCGTAAAGGAGCTCCAGAAAAGGGCGCGAGCCGCGGCTATCAGCGTGGACACCAGAGACGGGCATGAGACGCTAAGGTTGCTGCTGCCGCCACCAAGAAGCCTGTATGCGAGCACAGGTCACTCTCCACACCTCCCCTCCCAGGAGCCTGTGCAGCCCACCACTGCCAGGGTCCCGGGACCCAGGGCCAACTTCTCCGGGAGAACGCACGACGCACCTCAGGCTGGTGCAACATCACACTGGCCTCTGCCACCGCAGGCTCACCCCGCACTCCGTGCCCCTCCCTCCCCCCGGCCTGACTGAGCCAGAGCCCCCAAATCAGCTGCTCCTTTAACCCCATCCTGTCTGAG
>NC_041224.1:108253217-108255569 GCF_002837175.3 Physeter macrocephalus | reverse complement strand
TTCTCATATCAGTCAAAATAGACTTTAAAATAAAGACTATTACAAGAGACTAAGAAGAACACTACATAATGATCAAGGAGTTGATCCAAGAAGAAGATACAATTGTAAATATTTATGCACCCAACATAGGAGCACCTCAATACATAAGGCAAATACTAACAGCCATAAAAGGGGAAATCAACAGTAACACAATCATAGTAGGGGACTTTAACACCCCACTTTCACCAATGGACAGATCATCCAAAATGAAAATAAATAAGGAAACACAAGCTTTAAATGATACATTAAACAAGATGGACTTAATCAATAATTATAGGACATTCCATCCAAAAACAACAGAATACACATTTTTCTCAAGTGCTCATGGAACATTCTCCAGGATAGATCATATATTGGGTCACAAATCTAGCCTTGGCAAATTTAAGAAAATTGAAATCATATCAAGTATCTTTTCTGACCACAACGCTATGAGACTAGATATCAATTACAGGAAAAGATCTGTAAAAAATACAAACACATGGAGGCTAAACAATAAACTACTTAATAACGAAGTGATCACTGAAGAAATCAAAGAGGAAATCAAAAAATACTTAGAAACAAATGACAATGGAGACACGACGACCCAAAACCTATGGGATGCAGCAAAAGCAGTTCTAAGAGGGAAGTTTATAGCAATACAATCCTACCTTAAGAAACAGGAAACATCTCGTATAAACAACCTAACTTTGCACCTAAAGCAACTAGAGAAAGAAGAACAAAAAAACCCCCAAAGTTAGTAGAAGGAAAGAAATCATAAAGATCAGATCAGAAATAAAGGAAAAAGAAATGAAGGAAATTATAGCAAAGATCAATAAAACTAAAAGATAGTTCTTTGAAAAGATAAACAAAATTAATAAGCCAATAGCCAGACTCATCAAGAAAAAAAGGGAGAAGACTCAAATCAGTAGAATTAGAAATGAAGAAGAAGAGGTAACAACGGACACTGCAGAAATACAAAAGATTATTAGAGATTACTACAAGCAACTGTATGCCAATAAAAGGGAAAACCTGGAAGAAATGGTCAAATTCTTAGAAATGCACAAGCTGCTGAGACAGAACCAGGAAGAAACAGAAAATATGAACAGACCAATCACAAGCACTGAAATTGAAACTGTGATTAAAAATCTTTCAACAAACAAAAGCCCAGGACCAGATGGCTTCACAGGTGAAGTCTATCAAACATTTAGAGAAGAGCTAACACCTATCCTTCTCAAACTCTTCCAAAAGACAGCAGAGGGAGGAACACTCCCTAACTCATTATATGAGGCCACCATAACACTGATACCAAAACCAGACAAAGATGTCACAAAGAAAGAAAACTACAGGCCAATATCACTGACGAATATAGATGCAAAAATCCTCAACAAAATACTAGCAAACAGAATCCAACAGCACATTAAAAGGATCATACACCATGATCAAGTGGGGTTTATTCCAGGAATGCAAGGATTCTTCAATATACGAAAATCAATCAACGTGATACACCACATCAACAAACTGAAGGAGAAAAACCATATGATCATCTCAATAGATGCAGAAAAACTTTTGAAAAAATTCAACACCCATTTATGATAAAAACCCTGCAGAAAGTAGGCATAGAGGGAACTTTCCTCAACATAATAAAGGCCATATATGACAAACCCACAGCCAGCATTGTTCTCAATGGTGAAAAACTGAAACCATTTCCACTAAGATCAGGAACAAGACAAGGTTGCCCACTCTCACCACTCTTATTCAACATAGTTTTGGAAGTACTAGCCACAGCAATCAGAGAAGAAAAAGAAATAAAAGGAATCCAAATAGGAAAAGAAGAAGTAAAGCTGTCACTATTTGCAGATGACATGATATTATACATAGAGAATCCTAAGGATGCTACCAGAAAACTACTAGAGCTAATCAATGAATTTGGCAAAGTAGCAGGATACAAAATTAATGCACAGAAATCTCTGGCATTCTTATACACTAATGATGAAAAATCTGAGAGTGAAATTAAGAAAACACTCCCATTTACCATTGCAACAAAAAGAATAAAATATCTAGGAATAAACCTACCTAAGGAGACAAAAAACTTGTATGCAGAAAACTATAAGACACTGATGAAAGAAATTAAAGATGATACAAATAGGTGGAGAAATATACCATGTTCTTGGATTGGAAGAATCAACATTGTGAAAATGACTCTACTACCCAAAGCAATCTACAGATTCAATGCAATCCCTATCAAACTACCACTAGCATTTTTTACAGAACTAGAAAAAAAAATTTCACAATTTGTATGGAAACACAAAAGACCCCAAATAGCAAAAGCAATCT